>NW_022924057.1:0-660 GCF_012274545.1 Fukomys damarensis
AAAAATTTTTTTGGGGTACTGGGGATCAAACTTGGGCCCTTGTGCTTGCAAGGCAGGCAGTACCACCACTGAGCTATATTCCCAGCCCTGAAATTAGATAATACTTTGAGGTTTCCAGCTTTGTTCTTTTTTCTCAAGATTGCCTTAGTTGTTCAGGTTGGTTCTATTTAACTTTAGGATTGTCTCTTATATGCTCAGAAAATGATATTAGAATTTTGATAAGGATTGCAATGAGTCTATATGTTTAGCTTCTTATTGATTTGTAATAGCTGTTATATACTGTGGATATAAACCTTCACAGATATATTTTTGTGTATATTTTTCCCAGTACTTGTGTCTTGGCTTCAGGGCTGTGCACACTTCTGAGTGTGTCTGCGTGGGTCATGGAGCTGTGACCTTCTGTAGTAGATCTGACTCCTGGCCCCTTGCTCTTTGCTACTCTTTCCCCGGTCTGCTTCCTGGCTACTACCATGAAGAGAGCAATTTTTGCTCCACCTCACCCTTCTGCCATGATATTTCTGCCTTGGAGCCAAGCCAGCCTTGGAGCCAAGCCAGCCTTGGACTGAAATCTCTGAAACTACGAGCCAAATAAACCTTTCCTCCTTTAATTTGCAGGTATCAGGTATTTGTCCCAGCAGTGGGAAAGCTGACCAACACAGT
>NW_022924058.1:0-362 GCF_012274545.1 Fukomys damarensis
CTAGACTGTAACGCAAAGCAGTGGAGGTAAGAAGGGGCTGGGGCTGAGAGGAGGGGAGTCCTTTATTTTGAACATTATTTTGTTGGTGACCTCGAACCTCTGGTTCCTTCCCCAGACTTTTTGCTGATATCCTTAATGATGCAAGCATGTTCCTCGAGATTGTGGCTCCTGTACTCCCAGTTGGTTTCACCGTGACTGTCAGCATCAGCAACTTGGCCAGGGTACCTACCCATGGGGCACCTGTCCACCCAGATACCCTGCCTTGGTGGTGTTGTGTATGAGTTCTGGGCCCTGTACTCACGGTACCTTTCAAAGAGTGAGAAAGGGGCCGGGGATTTAGCTCAGTGGTTCTGCCGCCTACC
>NW_022924059.1:0-224 GCF_012274545.1 Fukomys damarensis
ATTAGCTCTATCCTGCAGATGGGAAATGATTGAGGGGGAAACTGCCACTGATATGATTCTCTAGTATCACTATACATAACAAGATCCTTTAGTACAGAGGACACTAAATAGTGACAGATAAGAAGGGCAGGGGTATCAGGGACAGGTAGAAGTGTTGGAGAAGCAATCAAGGCTCTGCACTGGGTATAATTTACTTTGTCTTACACTGAAATAAACAGGCCGCT
>NW_022924060.1:0-213 GCF_012274545.1 Fukomys damarensis
CCTGAGTCTTTCATTATTCTGCTTTAATTTCTCGGGCTACACTGATGAGTTGTTCCCCCCTCCCATCAAGTTTTTTGGTACTTTTTAGGTATACAGTAGTTACATTCATCATTGTACCTTGGTTCTTATTTTTTCCCCATTTCACTTCCCTTCCTTCAGCCTCTCCACCCTTCTCTATTTACATAGACTTTGTTTCCATTTTCTCCTTTTCTC
>NW_022924061.1:0-387 GCF_012274545.1 Fukomys damarensis
AGACCTGAGGATCACTGGAACAGATTGGAAGACACAAAAACAAATCCAGATATACTCAGCTACGTTGTCTTTAACAAAGGAGCTGAGGCGATCACCCGGCGGAGTGCGCGTGAGCTCCTGGCCTGCGCGCGAGCTCCCGGCCTGTGCGACAACTGACCAGGAAGGCCCCAAAGACCCCGGAGGGGATTTCTTCAGCTTGCCTGCCTGCCTGCCTGCCTGCGATCACCCAGCAGCATTCGGGTGAGCTCCCGGCCTGCGCGACAACAGACTCAGGAAGGAAGGTAGCTGTGCGGGCGCCCTTGAAACACCCACATGACACCCCCTCACCCCCGTTCTCAAAACTCCTGATTGGGCCAGTCCTTAGACCAACTCTGCAGAGGCATAGGT
>NW_022924062.1:0-1972 GCF_012274545.1 Fukomys damarensis
AGTGGCAAATAGGAATCAGTGAAGAAAGTGGTCCCCTTGTGGAAACATATGGGGATAATTTAAGACATGCTTTAAGTAAAGGACTCCGCTGCATGAAGTCCTATGGAAAAGCTGGTGAGTTTAGTAAGGAAAGAGGGAATAATGTGATCCTTTACCTAGGAAACGCAATTTTATCAAAAGACCTCTAGAATTAAGAACTACATCAAGCAATGTAGCAGGATAGAAAATCAACACACAAAAAATCAATAGTGCTCCTGTTCACCAGTGATGAACACACTGAGAAAGAAATTAGGAAAACTGTACTTTTCTCAATAGCTGCAATAAAAATTAAATATTGGTGAGTTATCATAACCAAAGAAGTGAAAGACCTCTACAGGAAAATTACAGTACTCTGAAATAGAGATTGTAGAGGACAACAGAAAATGCAAAGATATCTTATATTCCTAGATAGACAGAACCAATATACTCAAAATGACCATACGCTCAAACCTCTTATGCAGATTTAATACAATTCCAATCAAAACACCAATAGCATCCCTCACAGAACAAGGGAAAAGAGCCCTTCGATTCATATGAGACCAGAAGATGCTCAGAATAGCAAAAGCAATTCCAGGTAATAAGAGTAAAGAGGGGGGCATCACAATAGTGGCTTCAGATTTTACTACAAAACTGTAGTGATTAAAACATGGTTTTAGCACAAAAAAGATATGTAAATCAGTGGAACAGAATTTACAGAGAAGAAATGACTGCAGACCCATTGAGTCACCTGATTTTTGGCAAAGGGGCCAAAAGCACATGCTGGAATGAGATGGCCTCTTTAGCTAATTGTGCTGGGAAAACTGGCTGCATGTATGCAGAAGATTGAGGTTAGGCCCATATCTCTTACCATGCACTAAACTAAAATCAAATTGGATTAAATATCTAAAGATTAAAACAAAATGCTTAACTTACTGGAAGATAAAATCATAGGTGTAGGCAAGGGCTTTTTGAACAGGACACAGTTGCACAAGAAATAATATGAACAATCAACAAATGGGTCATATCGAATTTAAAAATTTCTGCAAAGCAAGGGAAACAACCAACAGAGTAGAGAGACAATCTACAGAATGGGAGCAAATGTTGCCAACCATTCCATGACAGAGGCCTAATATCTGGAATATATAAAGAACTCAAAAGCTTGCACCCTCCAAAAGTAGAAGACCCAATAAAAAATGGGCCTCTGAAATAAACAGCTACATCTCAGAAGAAGAATAGATGTGGTAATAAATGCTTAAAAAATGTTCAACTTTGCTGGCCATTACAGAAGTACAAATTAAAACAACACCAAGATTTCATTATACTCCAGAAAGAGTGCCAATCATCAAGAAAACAAATAATAACAAATGCCAGTATAGCTGTGGTGAAAAGAAAGTGTCCTACCATGCTGCTGGGATGTAAACCAGAACAGCCACTATGGAAATCAGTGTGAAGGTTTCTAAAAAAGTAAAAATAGAAACACCATTTTAGAAATTCCTAGTATCTATGGCCCTTCTAGGTATCTTCCCAGATGCATTAAAGACATCATATTACAGCAATACATGCATACCAATTCTTATAGTTTAATGCTGGAAGCAACCTTTATTTCTTTCAACAGATGAATGGATAAAGAAAATGTGTTCTCACACGATAGAAGCCATGAAGGCCCAGTATAAGTAAGAAATGGAAACAATAAATGCCCAAAAGAGGAAAGAATTGGATTCCATAAAACAGATTCAAACAGATATCCAGGAGCTTAAAAACTCAATGGGAAGTGTTCGCAACAGAATAAAAGAATGCATAGATAGAAGCTCAGATGTAGAAGATAAGATTGCAGTCAATGACCATGAAAAGAGAGGTCTCTTAAAAACAGCAGGGGATCATGGGAAATCATTCCAACAACTCCTAGATGATGCAAAGAAGAATAATATAAGACTGATAGGAATCCATGAAGTAG
>NW_022924063.1:0-211 GCF_012274545.1 Fukomys damarensis
CCTATATTAGAAAAACTTGTCAAAAAATTCTTATGTACTTCAGAAATTTAATGTGAAATGACCATTCATATGGGCATAAATACTACGTGTTGAGGACTAAAGGCAATTCTTTATACCCTGAAACTGTGTATGATATAAAATAAAATACGGCTGTAACCTGAGGTTGTGGGAATGACCCAATGTGATAAACGGTTCTACAAAGATTTTCATC
>NW_022924064.1:0-207 GCF_012274545.1 Fukomys damarensis
TCCTCCTCTCAACACAGCAAAGACTTTTGACACTCAGAATAAGTTAGCACACAATCCTGGCATAGCAATGAAAATTTTATACTCTCAAGTATAACACGTTTTATTAGTGTGTTTTAAAAATACATAATTACATCCTTTTGGGTGACTAGTACACATACATATAAAATCTTGGAGTCTTTTTTAGTTCCCATTTTTCCTGTCCTCCAG
>NW_022924065.1:0-262 GCF_012274545.1 Fukomys damarensis
TGATGCTTATGAATGTGATGGAAACCACAAATATTTCATGATAGCCGCCATTCTTTATATTTAAGTAAATTATTTATTTTTGGGGGTACCAGGGATCAAAGTCAGGACCTTGCACTTTCAAGGCAGGAGGCAGCACCTCTGAGCCAAATTCCCCTGCCCCATAGCAGCCATTCTTTCTAGGGTGAAGTGAAATCTCAGCGTTGCTTTCATCTTCATCTCTCAAATGACCAGTGACATTTTTTCATATGTTTATTTGCTGCTT
>NW_022924066.1:0-1142 GCF_012274545.1 Fukomys damarensis
GAGGGGGTAGGGCTGGCCCTTGGGAGGTGTTTCCCCAGCTGCTACTGACACGGTCCCCCCAGGAGACACACCCTCAGCCGCCGGCGCATCATCCCGCTGCCCCAGTGGAAGGCCAACCCCGAGACGGACCCCGAGGCCCTGTTTCAGAAGGAGCAGCTTGTGCTGGCCCTGTATCCACAGACCACCTGCTTCTACCGGGCCCTGATCCACACTCCCCCACATCGGGTAAGGGCTGGGCGGAGAGGCCTCTCAGGACCCCTGGGGCCAAGACAGGTCACAGGGTGGTCCTCCCCGTCCCTCTCTGCTTCTCTTTCTCCAGGGCTGGGTTCCCCTCTCCTGCTTACCGGGTCTGTCCTGGCTGCCTTGGCCAGCAGTGACTGGAGGCCTGCTGCGCCTCCTGTCCCGCTTCACTGGCAGCCTGAGGTGGATGCACACCTCTGGAGCTCCAGCCTCTCTGCTGTCCTGAGTTCTTCCCAAAGCTCCCACAATATTACCTGGGTCCTGTGTGGGAAGGTGCAGCCTGGAGCTGTTTCTGTCTCCTTCCAAGACCCTGGTTGGTGGTCTGGCTTGCCCTGGATCCCGTTAACAAAAGGCTCCTGAGTGCAGCAGACCCGCACTGTTGTGGCCTGAGTCTGGCCGGGGGAATCGCCTTCTCTTTGCTCTTTGTTCCTTGCCCTTCCGAGCCTCCTGACCCCAGAGTGGAAGATAAGGACAGGATAAACTAGGAGCAAGTAGCCTGTGGCTCCTCTACTAGCCTAGGGCTGGATGCTGGGCAGGCCTGGCCTGGAGGTGTCTGAGCAGCCTGTCCTCCCTCCTGCCAGCCCCAGGATGACTACTCCGTCCTGTTTGAAGACACCTCCTACGCAGATGGCTACTCCCCTCCTCTCAATGTGGCCCAGAGGTACGTTGTGGCTTGTAAGGAGCCTAAGAAAAAGTGAAGAAGGCTGGCAGACGCAGGCAACTGCTGCCCTCACTCCTCCTGGGAGAGGCAACAAAGGCTTTTCTGTGAGCAAATAAATCCTCATCCCTCTCTCTCATGTCTTCCGGGCCTCACTTCCCCAAATCTCCCCCCACTGAACGGACAGGGGTGGAGTGGAGGCCCCTGCGGGAGAGGCTGTATCTGGGGCCTGTGGGACTTGCTC
>NW_022924067.1:0-231 GCF_012274545.1 Fukomys damarensis
TAGCTTTAAGCAGCATATCCAGTAACACAGTTTTCCATCTGCTTATGGGAAGAGGGAGCTTGGAGGCAAGAGTCAAATAGTGCTTTGTAGGTTTTCATTAGATTTCATGCTTCTGGGGGTAGAGGGGTTGGAAGGCAGTGTCCCAAATCACAGGACTTAACTATACATGATATAAGAGGATCGTGATAATAAGTAAATTATTCAAGGCATAGTTGCTCGTCCACCATCTAT
>NW_022924068.1:0-248 GCF_012274545.1 Fukomys damarensis
ACTTCGTATAAGATGTGGACTGCACTGGTAAAGTCACACAGTTGCAGCACCTTTCTCTGTGGAGTACTTCATATTCAGAAAACTACCGGTTTTGGTTTGCAAGGGCTAAGTGGCGAAAGAAGCAGTTACCAGTGGAAAACTGCTATTTAAACAGCAGAAAAACTCTGCAGAGTGCATTTCTGCTTTAACCTCACACTGAGCCTGTCACCAATATACAGAGTTCTGTAGGCTTGTGTTCACTCAGAGCT
>NW_022924069.1:0-520 GCF_012274545.1 Fukomys damarensis
TCAATTTGATGTTTAAAGTTTACTTATCTTTTAGGAAGATAGAGATAGTTAGCTGCATAAAGGTGGCCATATCCTTAGTTTCTATGTTTAAATTGAACTGAATTTTCATGCTCATAGAGTCCTAGCAAATACTGCAATTGTTATCAGGCCAGATTTAAGAATTATGTTTTGACATTTTTGCTGTTAGTGACTAAGTAGAGGGTACAAGAAAGTAACAGAACAACCCCAAATGGGATTTTAAGCATATTATCCTAACAAAGGAAAACTAATGGCCATCAAAGGATGTCCTATAATTAATCTACACTTAAGATCCTTACACAGCTACAATAGTACTAACAAGAAGTGGATAAATTATTGTGACATCAGGAAATCCTAATTGTGTCTCAGCTTTATACAAGGAGAACACTGGGTGGCTATGGTCAGGTAGTCAGGGTAAAGCCAAAAGGTCATTCAAGGCTTTATTTTTATAATCAGGGAGGTCAGGACTTACAATTCTGCTTCAGCAATATCCTGTATGCAA
>NW_022924070.1:0-367 GCF_012274545.1 Fukomys damarensis
AGTGAATCCATCAGGACCTAGGCTTTTCTTTGTTGGTAAATTTTTAATTACATTTTCAATTTCGCTGATTGTGATTGGTATGTTTAAAATGTTTTTATCTTCTTTGTTCAACTTTGGTAATTCATAAGTATCTATAAATCTGTCCATTTCTTCTGTGTTTCCATTTTATAAGAGTACAGGTTCTCATAGTATGTATTAATGATCCTCTGGATTTCTGTAGGATCTGTTGTGACGTTGCCTTTTTCATTCCTGATTGCATGGATCTGAGCTGTTTCTTTCCTTTTTTAATAAGGTTTGCTAAGGATTTATCAATTTCATTTATTCTTTCAAAAAACCAACTCTTTGATTCATTTATTTTTTGTATCAT
>NW_022924071.1:0-222 GCF_012274545.1 Fukomys damarensis
TAAGCCATTAACATGAATGGTGTTTTGGAAGAAGGGGTTTGCTGATGTGATAGAGTGACAAAAAGGGGACATTGAGACATAACTGAGATATGTTCACATCATGTGTGAGGAACAGTGAAGGGAAGAAAACAGAAGGCAGAAGAGATATGGAAATATATAACAAAATTAGCAAAAAATTAAAAACAGGCAATTGTAAATATTTGAAACTTACCCAAATAAATC
>NW_022924072.1:0-342 GCF_012274545.1 Fukomys damarensis
CTTCCTATTCTGCAGGGTTAATATATGCAAATTTTCATACATCATATTTTGGGCATACTCTAATGAGCGCTGATGTAATGCCGGTTTACAAAACGTGGAATGGATCAGGATGTGTCAATATTTGGCAACCTTACTGGTACTGCTTGGGTTCACCTTGCTATAAGACGCTATTACAGGGTTACAGTGCCAGGCATCATTACAATCCATACTACATTGGAGGTGCTGGGTGGAAAATGAGCATTCAAATCCAAAACAGTACCATCCTTTTTCTCTGAGGTATATTACTTGTGATTGTTCCAGAAGTATATAAGAGCCATAGCATACATAATTTAAAGTTATTTT
>NW_022924073.1:0-288 GCF_012274545.1 Fukomys damarensis
TGAAATTATGATACTTCAGAAATCACTTTACATGTTTCTGAGAAAGAAAGGATACATCAAACCAAAATACAGTGCTACAAAGATAATAAAGACCAATAAAAAATAGTGCTAAGAGGACAACATATTAGTTAAATTTCAACAAAGATTAAATTTTAACAAAGATTAAAATGGAAGTACTAATCCATATGCATATGACCACATAAAAACATAAAAATGTAATTTAACTTCAGACGATTTCAAAATAGGTTACGCTGTTGTCAAGTTCATATCTGTCAATCTTAAACGACA
>NW_022924074.1:0-217 GCF_012274545.1 Fukomys damarensis
AATGAGAGCTTGCAAATGTCACAAATCTTGCAAATTAAAGAAGAAAACTAACATAAACATGGAGAGAGTAGTGCTAATTTCCATATCTTTCATATTATAGAGTATATTAGCATTATTTAAAATTGATATAAATGTCTTAAAAATGACTTCCATCTTTTCAAACTTTAATTATTATTATTGTTTTGAACTAATAGGGTGCATTTAAAAATAATATCTC
>NW_022924075.1:0-252 GCF_012274545.1 Fukomys damarensis
AAATCAATAACTTACAAACCATTTCATGGTCGTGAAGCCATATACTAAGCACATTATGGAAGATATTTTTAAAGTTTGAAATAAAGTGAATAGAGACAAAAACAAAAATAGCACTGGATAGGATTAAAAGATAATTAGATGCAGAAGGCAAGATTAGTGATTTTGAAGGCATTACAATGGCAACTACTCCGAATAAAACATAAAGAGAAAAATGAGAAAATTTATACAAAGTATTTAATGAAGGAATAATTC
>NW_022924076.1:0-936 GCF_012274545.1 Fukomys damarensis
CTCTTCTCAAGGGCAGGTGTAGGTCCAGTCTCTGCTTTACTCCCTTCTGTGACTGCCTTTCCCCAAATTGAACTCACTTACCTCTAACAGAGCACATCCATGCTGGACACAACAGGCACATGTGCAGTGACTGCAACCTATGTTGCTATAAAATCAGACCCTGAGTTACTATTTCATTAACCTCACTGTACATTCTGAAAACCAAATCAAATACACTTTGGAAAAAGGCAGGCTATAAATAAAATTAAGGAGAATAAGAAACAATAGCATTCCTTGAAACAAATGCTTATTATAGAAATTTTATGAAATGTAGAAAGGTGTAAAGAAGAAAATGAAAACTATTCTTTGAGAGAAAAGCATGTATTTTTAATAAAATTTATAAATTTATATACTATAGTTAAATAGATATATTGTAGACACATACACAGAAATTGATCAAATATATATTTAATAATACAATTGTAGATATTGCTTTATAATATTTTTATTCAGCAATGTATTTTCCTTGTCAATTTATTTCCAGATAAATGTGATAGAATGACTTTAGTGTATAAACTTTATTTTCTTGCATGTCTAATAAAATAAAGCCAGCAAAAATAACAGAATACCAATGGTAACCAAATGAAGAAATATGACCCCATCATAATGGCAATAACTAAATAATTATTTTTTCCCATCTCTAGGAGTAAAATACAAAAAATGATTCATAAATAAAATCTTGAGAATTTTAGGAAGTATTCTCTAATTGATAAGGAAAAAAGGATAAAAATTGAGCAGAAATCTCAGGATATTTTCTGTCTGGGGAAGCAAAACAGCTGATGATATAAGATGAGCAAAAAGAAACAAATGACATTGACAGTGTTATATGACACTGTCATAGTTTCTGTTGTAAACGGCACTTGTGAGGTCACTTGGAGGCAGGCTTTGTGAAAATGA
>NW_022924077.1:0-202 GCF_012274545.1 Fukomys damarensis
GAACAATCAATGGATCACAGAGGAAATTAAAGAAGGAATTAGACAGTTTTTACAAATAAATGATAATGCCAGTACAACATACAGGAATCAATGGGACACCATGAAAGCTGTTCTCAACTTCTTTTACCAAACATCATAGTCTTCAGAACACAAGTCTTTCACTTCCTTGGATAAATTTATTCCTTTGTATTTCTAAAATGCC
>NW_022924078.1:0-241 GCF_012274545.1 Fukomys damarensis
CTCGAAGTCCTTAATGGAAAGAATGACATTTGCTGACTAGTTCTTGCTCCTTAGAAAGTAAAGTTCTTAGAAAATAAATTGTACCACTGACCTGTCCTGATACATCTGTCTCAAATATTGCTTGGTTATTTTCCAGGTGTCCTTAAATACAAGCAGTTTTTAAACCTTGGAAAGACAAAAGAAAGGAAAGCAAGCAAGCAAGGGGAAGTAAATTGAAACAAAAGACTCCATAATGTGTCTA
>NW_022924079.1:0-237 GCF_012274545.1 Fukomys damarensis
AGAAATGATTATGTCAATCGGGAAGGAAGAGGAAGTCAATTCCCAAGAGTTGAACATTCAGGCATTCTGAGCCTTCCAGCTAGGTGTGATTAGGAGCTAGCGGGTATGAAGGTAGGGAGGTAGGGGGAGGCACATGGTTCTCCAAGAAAGATAAGACAAAAGGAAAACAAAAGGAGTGGACAGGGGAAAAAGATCTAATTCAATTGGGACATGTCTCTGAGATGTCAAGGTAGAGAA
>NW_022924080.1:0-322 GCF_012274545.1 Fukomys damarensis
ACTGCCTGTAATATTTTTAATTTAACAGTAAAATAATATATTAACACAAATATAGTATGATAAACTTTGAGTACGTTACAGATCATACAAAATTGATTTGCAACATTATGGGATTTTTCTACCATAAACATACTTCAAGGGACTTGCGATGTTAAAGGGTTCATGGGAAACTAGCATGAATGGCAGGTAGAAACAAATGCAGCGCATGTGCTAGAAAAGAAATAAACTGAGAGTGGCCTTGATGGGAGAGGACAAGTGATTTCTGGGGTAATAGTTTTGATGTTATCCTTTTCAGCGTATTTCAGTTTATTTTTCCTAATTT
>NW_022924081.1:0-218 GCF_012274545.1 Fukomys damarensis
TGCAGGAGGTCGGGGAACTCAATCTGCACCTTAGGGCCTGAGGTCAGTCTGAGTCGCAGGGATCTGCCATTGGCTAGCTGAGATCAGGCGACTTGGTTTTACACATGGCTGCACACATTGTGTGTTATGACAGCAGAGATATAATCTGAAAGAGACCCTTCAAATTCATTTTTTTCTTTCTTTTCCTAATTCCACTCTGCAAATTCCTTCTTCTTCTT
>NW_022924082.1:0-490 GCF_012274545.1 Fukomys damarensis
GCGAAGGGTGCAAGGGGAGTAACGGCTAAGTGCACCCCTTGAAGGGGCCCTGTCCGTCATGCGTGGTAACTGTGGATGGGCACAGAGCGCCGGGATGTGACTAGGGGAGAACAGATGTCCTTCAGGATGGGGCTGAGGCGAACACTGAAGCCACCCCTGGAAAAGGAAGCCTGCAGGAAGCTGCAGATTATTGGAAATTAAATGACCCCTGCATCGTTTGTGCTGTACCTGACAAACTGTGTATCTTGAACCAAACCGGGGAGCCTGGTTCTCATCATGTTGCAGTAGATTTAATGAATGGGTTTTTGTTTCAGGGTCTCTGCTGCTGATGGAAGTCAGGAACCATTTGCTTTCCCATGGGAAGTACAGCAAGTGGACTCTCCACAATCCCCAGGTGTCTGCGTGGCCGGACTCTGCCCTGGGATGGTGCTGGCAGACCTGGGGTCATGGACAACACCGAAGGCAGGGCCATACTTTACTATGTTCACGA
>NW_022924083.1:0-215 GCF_012274545.1 Fukomys damarensis
TGACCTGGAATTCACTGTGTAGCCCAGGCTGGTCTCAAACTCACAGAGATCCTCCTGCCTCAGACTCCCGAGTGCTAGGATTACAGGCGTGTGCCACTTCACCCAGCCTTTATTTGGCTTTTTAAAACAGGATCTTCCGATATATTTCAGGTTGGCCTTAAATTCAGAGCAATCCTCCTGCCTCAGCCTCCTGAGAGCTTGGCTCTTATCTTATT
>NW_022924084.1:0-288 GCF_012274545.1 Fukomys damarensis
CAAGCTATGGCCCATTAAACTCACAGGAAGGTCCCTATGGCTAGGCCTGCTGGAACCCTTCCCATCTATCTGGTTCTCCAATGGGACCACCAATCTGTCAGCCACCTGGGAACAACTTCCCCAGGACAGAGCAGGAGGCTCAGCTTGGGCTTTGCTCATAATAAAAACAGCATCATTAACAACTCTCATGGGCCCAAGAACTTTAACACCAGTGAATCCATTTTATTCTTATTTTCTCAACTGGCCTCCAGGGAAGGAAAGCATTAAGATTGTTCCTATTAGCTCCCA
>NW_022924085.1:0-2159 GCF_012274545.1 Fukomys damarensis
CTTTCTTTTGAAGATATATCTTTAAGTGTCAGTGTGTTATGGATTATTTGACTTTGCTGCTTCTTTGGCTATAATTCGCAATTGAAGACACATTGCATATCCCTGAAGATTTGGAGAGATGCAGCTTCTCTGTGGGTTGTGCAGTAATTGGGCTACTCTAGCAGCTCCGGTATGATGTGTGGCAGAAAGCAGAGAATATGGAGTATTTCTTGTGTGGCTACTTCTAAAATAGGCATGGTGATTCTAATGTGGTGACAGACAGACACTACTGATGTTAGCTATCACTTTCTGAGTTGTCATTGAGTTGACCATCAACGAGTGGTGATTTTCCTGAAGCACCTGTCCTCTAACTAGACAGTGGTGTGAGACCAGCCCGTATGGTGAAAGATAGCTGGGATTGCAGCAGCCCTCTGTGGCCCTCACCTCCAGCCTTGACAAAAGTGCATGCTCAGATGTACGGGGGAGGCAGAGTGGTAGCAGGAGCCACATAGATACTGTGGCAGCAAGAACTGGGATTCTTTTCTGCTCGTAAATGCTGGTGCTACCTAAAGCACAGGGTGATGATTGTAACCATGGCTTTTGCCCCAATACCTTCAGGTGCCTAATGTGACAACTTGTTGTATTTATAATTTTAAAAATTACCACAATCAAATTAATTGCACATTCCTCTTTACCCACACTATTTTCTGTGTGTGTGTGTTGTGAGAATTTTCAAATTTGCACTCATCAATTTCAAGTAAATAATACAATATTAACTACAGTTACCATAATGCACATAAGATTCTTAGATCAAATACAACCTGTAACTCAAAGTTTACACCCTTTGATCAACATCTAAGTAAAAAAAAAAGACAGCCAAACTTTTAATATAATTAATGCTATAAATCTTTCATGATAACATCTAATTATCACCTATTAGACACTACATTTTCATACTATTTACCCTTTTAACTTTTTTTAAATCGATATAATGTTTTTCCAGCTTCTTGGGAAAGCATTTTGAGTAAGAACCCCTAAAACATTATGAAACATTCTACTGGTAAACCAGAAAGTCTTTGTAGAAGATTTGTATACTATTTAATAAATTATGGTCATTTTTTCAGATGCATGTGTAATATCAGAAGAAATTATGGGAAAATACAATATAATGCTCAAGTGGAGAGAAAGAAAAAAGCTTTATTCCATATCGGGAGACACAGTTGAATTTATATGTAAACGTGGATATCATCCTGCATCATCCAAACCACTTCGTGTAATATGTCGTGATGGTCACATGGAGTACCCTAGTTGTATAAAATATAATTATTATGATTAAAAGCATCGGTACGATTAAATTGTTCAGCGTTATCCACAAAATTTTTATTAGTAATCCCGTTCTCAGCTTTATTTTTTAAGTATTGTTCAACTCAGCTTTATTCATAAATAAAAATTTGGTTTGTCGTGCAGTGGTGTGTTTAGAATTTGAGGGGCCAGTGGCATGATTCTTAAAACAATGGCATTCAAACTCTGCAGACCAAACTGCTATGTTTTCGTAAAACATCCATGGCAAGAAGTCAAAGGTAATTACTTCAGTATTTGTCTCTTCCCACCATCACTGTCTCAAGTCTCCCAAAACTGTCTACATAGTTCCCGAGTCTCTCTCAGAGTCTGTTTCACAACATATGAAAAGATATAGTACCCATCTTTAAACTCCTGTCACCCACAAATATGTGAGAAACCAACTAAGGTGCAAATGAGTATAAATATACACAATTACTACGTCTTACTTCACTATTAATGAGTGAATGTAAAATGATGACATGTATGAGCTTATAAAATATATTCATCTAGTACATTTAATAATACAAACAAATCATACACCGAAATTAAAGCCAAATTATGTATACAACTATATATAAAAAACTTCTAGCTGGACTGAGAAAAGAAAAATAAAATCAGAAATGAAGAAAAAACAATGCAGATCTTAGTCCAAACTTATTTAATGAGGTCAGCTTTATTGTGACACCAGAGTCACACAGGGTTACAGCAAAAAATTAAAAGCCCAATCTACCCAATGAAGATCCAAGATGAATGTAGATACAGAAGTCCTTAACTGGATAACTCAATTCAACAGTGTATTCTAAGAAGCATAAAACATGATCAAGTGTGATTTTTTTTTT
>NW_022924086.1:0-210 GCF_012274545.1 Fukomys damarensis
CTCCACCCACTCAAAATTCCCTTAGCTTTCAGCTCTTGCCTCTGCTTAGGGTTGGTACTTACCCGGCACTATGATCCAAAGTATTGTCGGATATGCATCACTGGATGCCTGTTGACGTACTTCTCATGAAAGAGTGTTGAATGTGTCCCTACCACCATGAAGAAAGTTCTAGGAGATACTCAAATGTGTTGCTGTGGTTCCATTCCTACT
>NW_022924087.1:0-238 GCF_012274545.1 Fukomys damarensis
TTTATCAGTTGTTTGAATTCCATAACTCGACTATCCATTTTCCAAATGTTGAGCATATTCTGCATATTCAAGAGTTTCTCAGTGTGTATTTCTAGAAGTGGAGCTGTGAATCTGTAAGATGTAATTGCTGAATTTTTTCCCAGGGTAGTCTACCTGTTCACATTCTCACCAGCAGTGTGCAAGTCCTCATTGCTTATTGTTCTCTCATGACTTGGTGCATCTAGAGTTGTAACAGTTT
>NW_022924088.1:0-202 GCF_012274545.1 Fukomys damarensis
CAGCCACTGTGTCACCCACATCAAAGTGCGACCAAGGGCAAAGGCGTCTCTGTGCTTGACTTCATGTAGTGCCCAGGAAAGACTCGGTCTCTGCATCTGACCCCCACCCCAGCCGTAAGCAGCCAGATCCCCCCAGCTTGCACTGTGCCCCTGGGGGACAGCTAAGCCACATAATCCTCCTTATGCCCAGATTCTTCTTTTA
>NW_022924089.1:0-202 GCF_012274545.1 Fukomys damarensis
CCCTTCAGGCCTAAGGGAGTGCCTAGCAGCGCTGAGTGCACACAAGCCTCCAGAACTCTGAATACTTGGGGATAGGTTCATTTTGAAGTTAGAACACAAACGCACTTTGACGAGGGTTTCAGCCATTTAAAGTGCAGTTTTCCCCGGGAAACAGCTTCTCATGCCGCTTAGCCATTTAAAGCGAAAGCGGTCAGTTTCATGA
>NW_022924090.1:0-704 GCF_012274545.1 Fukomys damarensis
AATGGAAACAAAGTCTTTGTAAATAGGGGAGGGTGGAGGGGGTGAAGGGAGGGCAGGAGTATGGGGAAAATATAAGAACCAAGATATATCTTGTAAATATACAAGATCCCCATGTTGAATGTAACTGTACTGTATATCTAAAAAGTACCAATAAACTCAATGAAAGAAGAAAAAGTTAATGAATAATGTATGAATTCATCTTATTATGGTCTCCTGACATGTAAGCATTATATTTGCTAACCTGTCTCATATTGGCAAACAGAATAAATTAATTCATGTTTATATATCAATAAGAACGCATTCTTTATGCAACTTTGAAAAGTTGCATATATTACTCCTAATTACTTTGGCAAATAGTCACAATATTATAATCATACTCAAAACTTCATGCAACAAAATTCCACTGTCCTAAAACTCTTTTGTGTCCACTTGTTCATGCTCAACGTGTGGTAACCACTGATCTTTCATTGTCTCTATGATTTGCCTTTTTCCGGAATGTTGTATAATTAGAATCATACAGGAACATAAACGCTTCAGATGGGTTTCTCTGATTTTATCAACAGGTATGTTCTCCATGTATGTCCATGGCCCAACAGCTCATCTTTTTTCACCTATTTTTGTTACAATAATCCATTGCATAAACGTTCATGATGTTTTTGCCATTCACTGGCTGAAGGGCATCTTAGTTATTTTTATGTCTGTGC
>NW_022924091.1:0-231 GCF_012274545.1 Fukomys damarensis
AAAAATTCTTCCTGGTCTCCACTACTATTTTCAACAAGTTTCCAATTTTGGGTTCTTGATGATACCAATAATTTCATATGAGCAAGCACCCAAATTTTGATGATCATATATCATAAAGTGGTCTGGAAAAAAAACTTTTCTCCTATAATTACAGATTCCACTTCTTGCTTTCCTGTTGTGCCTCTGCCCCTTTCCTGGGAAGTCATGCAGAACCAAAGCGTTGTGACTGAG
>NW_022924092.1:0-406 GCF_012274545.1 Fukomys damarensis
CTCCTTCTACAGAGAAACAAAAGCTGAATTAGAGCCACTCGCGGGCAGTCTGAAGAAGAGGAGTTTTGGATTTCAGGAGATCACCTATGCCACCTCCTTCTTTCATCAGCTCAGATGGATTGCCTGGCGTTCATTCAAAAATCTGTTTGGTAATCCCCAGGCCTCCGTAGCTCAGGTAACCTGTCAGCGTTTTTCATTGTGCTGTGAAATGCGTGTGTCAGCAGTTGGGTTCCAGTCTACTTCGGGGTTATGTTCATCTTCTACCCATGCCTCCATTCGTTTGTCATCCCCACCCCCTTGGGGATATAGAAACAGTGGAAAGGAAGCATGGTTTCTAAAATAAAATGCAATTAGGTTTTAACTTACAGATTATTTTTAGTATTTTCTTGGACTACTTACTAGAACT
>NW_022924093.1:0-490 GCF_012274545.1 Fukomys damarensis
CACTCATATTTTCACGAATGACAGAATTTCCTTTTTATGGCTGAATATTAATCTGTTACACATTGTCCAGTTTTTTTCCATTCATCTTTTGATGGACACTTAAATTGTTTCCCTATCAACTATAGTCAACTAATATGTGAATGTAGTTACCTCTTGCACATAATGAATACATTTCCTTTGGATATATACCCAATAGTGGGACCACAGAATCATGATAGTATTACTATTTCTTTTGTATTTATTGTTTTCAGTAAAGGCTGCATGTATTCCTTAAAATCCCCACCAACTGTGTGCAAGGGTTCCTTTTTGTCCATTCTCACTGGCACCTGTTCTCTTTAGTCTAAAATAACCATTCTTACCTGAGTAGTGTGATATCTCATTGTAATTTTAATTTGCATTTCCCTAACACTTCGTGATGTTGAACAACTTTCCAGATACCTTTTGGCAATTTTTATGCGAACGGGATAATGTTCAAAATAAACAAGGAATG
>NW_022924094.1:0-598 GCF_012274545.1 Fukomys damarensis
CTGCTTCGCAAGTGCAAGGTTCTGAGCTCAATCCCCAGTACCAAAAAACAATTTTTTTTTTTTTTAATGCTGTGTGTGCTTCTTATAAAGTCCTTAATCCCAGTCACAAGAGTGGATCCCTCATGACTTAGCCTAATGGCTACGCCTGTTGATATTGTTGCATTAGAAATTAAGTTTCAACATGAATTTTGGAGGAATACAAACATTGAAACCATAGCATTCCTACTCAGTATATCAGTAGAAGAAGATCTTTTAGCAGTGGCAAGAGTGGAAGCAAGATTTACAGATAACCTAAAAATTCCCTCCCATCATACTTGGTAACCTGTAAGATGTCACTGTTTTCTCTACTTTGATTTTTTTCTTCTCATTAGTTTTCTTATCGCTTCCTTGAAGTTGAATAATTAACAAAATGAACAATGATTTATGATGTATGATGTTTTACTAAAAGACCAAGAGAGTAACAATCAGTAAAACAGTTTGAATCTTTATCCTTCCCTTTACCAACTATTTGAACAGGATAAATCTCTTAAACTGCCTGAGTCTTGGTTTATATATCTGTGAAATGAAGACACTGATCAATTTTACTGATAGATATAAT
>NW_022924095.1:0-212 GCF_012274545.1 Fukomys damarensis
ATCATAGATAAAAATTAAATATAAAACTGAAAGTCTTAAAAGTCCTCAGGCAAAAATGACACAGTATACAGGGGCCAATAAAAATAACAGCCAATATGTTACCCAACAACTGGAGTTCAAAAGACAGTAAGATGACACCTTGAAAGTGTGGGAAAGAAAAACCTGTCAAGCTCAAAGTCAATGTCCAGCAAGACTGTTCTTCAAAAATGAAA
>NW_022924096.1:0-362 GCF_012274545.1 Fukomys damarensis
TACTAAGAGATGCAAGGAAACTCAGGGGTAATGGGTTTTTATTGTAGTGATACATTCACAGGTATGTGAATGTGCTAAACTTCAAACTGTATAATTAAATATGTGGTTTATTATGCATCATAGTTGTAACATTTTTTAAAAGTATGTGGGCAATCAGGATCTTCAAGGCAGCTTTGAAGTAATTCTTCATCTCCTTTAGTTGCAGGATGAGTTGAAGGGCAGCCCAGCTACCAGTGTTATGGAGTGATTGTGCCTGCAGTGAACTAAATACTTAGTCCTGCCAGGTCTTTTGCACTAGAATAAGGGTACTAGTGAGGAAAAAAGTAGAATCCTGAGGCTTGAGATGAGTCCTTTGAGAAGAC
>NW_022924097.1:0-222 GCF_012274545.1 Fukomys damarensis
GGCCTCACAACAGTGTTTGAATTTCTACCAGGCAGAGACCTAAAAACAAAAAAGCAATAAGTTATACTCATTATAAAATGTGGATTCACTGGTAAACTCACAGAGCTGTTGGACTTTTCTCTGTGGAGTACTTCTCATTCAGGAAACTCACAGCTTTTTTTTCAAAGCGCTATGCAGTGAAAGAAGCTTCTTCCAAGGGAAATCTGCACCTTAAATTGCAGA
>NW_022924098.1:0-1508 GCF_012274545.1 Fukomys damarensis
ACCATTATGTACTATAAACACAAAGTAACAAAAATAAAATTAAAAAGATAAATAATAAACTTTAAATTTATTAGGTCCATTATCTAAACATTCCCCAGGGAGAAGCTAAACTGAAATGCAGAATCTGTATTTTTGTGTTAATAAGAACAAATACTTACATATTTTTCTGCTTACTCCAGTAATTTTGGACAAGTTCATTTGTAAAACCTGCATCCAGCAAGACTCTATTAATCAAATCTGTATTACCTAACAGAAAAAGGATATCTTCAATTATATTCACATAGCTTTTTCAATTAGGACAATAATTTAAAAATATATTTTCAATTTTCAAAAACAATTTATTATGTTTCCATGAATTGAAAAATAAATTTTTGCACTCCCTATGTATTTTCTGTATTGTTCATCTCATTTTTTTTAAAGAAAATGTATGGAATTATGAGGGAAAAAGTGAGAGAAACTGCTGTGTAAACTCTATCAAAAGATAACCTGATGTATGCACGTTAGGAAATAGTAAGCAAGTTGTTTTACTTTTTTGCTTTGCATTTGTTTTTAGATTAATTTGGTGACTCACATAACTTCAATTTTGTATCCATAAAGACTTTATACACATGTAAACCTTGCACACAATTGTGCTTGTGTGTATCCATGTGGATGTCATAGTATTAATTCTAAATTTATCACATAAAATCAAACAAAATGTTCCTTCTATACCGAGACTGATTTTTTTAATTCTTCCTCATTCTCAATACCAAATATAAGACCATCATGGAGTAAATCTGACTTTCCTGAGAAGCTCAGTACACGTTCTTTTTGCTCTGCTGCAGGGAAGGAACAGAACACCTGTCACAGACCAGCACTGCTCACGACAGGACTTTGGAAACTCCTGGTATTAGTAAAGAGCACAGCTTTGGGATATAATTTCTGGAATTATTGAAGAGTGCAAGAGCCCAAGTTCAAAGGCACCGAGGTGAGAGGTGAGGAGGAACAAGGTTGATTAATTAATTCTTAAAAAACAATGCATTCTCCCTCTCTCCTGCCTCCTCTGCTCTCAGCCCAGGAAGCTCTGAAATAACCTCTAAGACCCCTACATCATCTCACATTTATGATAAAATTTCATTTATTCAGATGAGGAATATATGGTATTCGTTAACATCCAATTACCATAGGAAATGGGGTTGGCATGGGCTGGAAACATTGTAAACGATTTTATTTACTTTATGATTTGCTTCATCCAGATTAAAGGATCAATTTAATCCCTATTTGAAAGTACATTTCACTTTGTGCTAGGGACAG
The DNA here is from genome assembly GCF_012274545.1 of Fukomys damarensis. Classification (NCBI taxonomy): domain Eukaryota; kingdom Metazoa; phylum Chordata; class Mammalia; order Rodentia; family Bathyergidae; genus Fukomys; species Fukomys damarensis. The sequence goes on from NW_022924098.1 coordinate 1,294, forward strand.
TCTTCTTTACTGTATCATTTTAGAAATTGTATGACTTTGAATTATAGCCCATTTGGAAAGTAAATGATGTATTTTAATAGTCTCCAATCCTTTTAGGTTAAAAAAGTATATTCTAATTTGTCATATAAATCGTTTGCAATTTATGATTTTTTTATTGTTTCATTATGTTCTACGTGTCTTGACATATGTCTCCTATAGGGATTAAATACAATATA
>NW_022924099.1:0-207 GCF_012274545.1 Fukomys damarensis
GGAGACTGTAGCGAGGGAACATCTTGGCTGGGCCTCACAACCAGCAGGTCTAGTTATCAACTCCAAGACAACTATGAGGTGCTGGACCTCATTGGCCAAGGCAGCTTTGGCAAGGTGTTTGTAGGGCGACACCACGGCACATACAAGCGGGTCGCCATAAAGCAATTAAAAAAGACAAAGGGGCAAGCGGCCTACATTGCAACGGAG
>NW_022924100.1:0-262 GCF_012274545.1 Fukomys damarensis
CTTTTATGCAATGTTCTGATATTTAATTGATTCTGATTAATCTTATGTTCTTTTTATGTGCATTACCTGGTAACTTTTGGATTGATTTTTTTCATGGCCCCTTGCTATTTTTAAGAAGGTTTTCATTTGATGACTGGTATCTGAAAACCTGTCTTCTAGATCTGATATTCTATCTTCACTTTGGTTGTTTCTGCTGTGCATACTTTCAACAGAATTTTAAATCTCCTAAATACCTGTTTGAAGCTATTTTATATAATCCAGT
>NW_022924101.1:0-244 GCF_012274545.1 Fukomys damarensis
TTCCAATGCAACCCCATATCAATATCCTTCACCAGCTTGGGAAGACAGGTACCCTTGGAAGAAAGGAAAATAGGAAAACAATGAGGACTAAGAGTATACACAAAAGGCTATGACCAAGGTCTCCTTCCTGTTTGGCATTCGCCAAACTATCGAGATTGATACACCACTGACTCTTCAGCCAGTCTCTAAGTCAAAAACAACCCAAAAACCTGAGTCAAAAATTGAATCAGAAACAACCCAAAAA
>NW_022924102.1:0-371 GCF_012274545.1 Fukomys damarensis
TACTTCCATTCTGCTGCCTGTGTGTCAACTTGTCAATTCCTCCCATAACATTATAACAAACCTAACAACAAAAATGGTTCACAGTATATTGAATGATACCTAAAACTGTAAGACTCCTTTGAGAAGAGCTCCATGACATTGGTCTTATCAAAGATTTTTTTGATAAAACTACAGGCGACAACAATTTTTAAAAACTCACACAAGCAACTCTGACAAAATTCATTGTACCCAGATCTGTTTCCCCAAGGACCACCAGAGAAACGAGTCCACTGCAAGTACAAGAGAAGTTTATTTCAGATTCGAACCCGGACCCTTGTCCACCAGGGAAGCAAGAGCCCTGAGTTTCGATTACAGCTGAGTTATATAGGGTT
>NW_022924103.1:0-228 GCF_012274545.1 Fukomys damarensis
GCCAGACACAGAGGGACCCAGGGCCAGATACAGTCCCTGCAGTTTGGCCTCAGCTTCAGTTTCCAGGACCTGCTGATGCTACTATGAAATCAGATCTCATCAGGGGATTAGTCCACCGGTAAGATAGCCCTTGCCCATGCCTGCGGCACAGTGAGCCTTTTTACGGGGAAATATGCGGTCTCAACCACAAGGGCAATCAGAAGTTTTGGATTTTGGAGCCTGTCGGCA
>NW_022924104.1:0-317 GCF_012274545.1 Fukomys damarensis
CTGGACCTTCACTTGCAGAAGATTCAGACTAGGTCATTATCTCTCACCTGATGTAAGGAAGACAGATGTTACTTGTTTTCTGTTGTATGGAAAAAAAGTTGATGTGAAAGGAGTAGAGAGACTACTCTTGTCTGAAAAGGGATAAGGGGGATGCTTGAGAAGGGGGGGTCTGCAAAATATGAGAAAAGGGCTGAGGAAGGTGATCAAAGCTGTATCAGTGCTAGTATAAAACACCACTGTGAAACTCATTAAAGAACACAATTAATATGTGCTGGTGTGTGTGATCATGAAAACATAAAGGTATGTCTTTATCTGAC
>NW_022924105.1:0-438 GCF_012274545.1 Fukomys damarensis
CGAGAGAAGCTGTTTCCCGGGGAAAACTGCACTTTAAACCGCAGAAGCCCTCTGCAAAGTGCGATTGTGTTCTAACATCAAACTGAACCTATCCCCAAGTATGCAGAGGTCTGGAGGCTTGTGTGCACACTGAGCTGCTAGGCACTCTCCTAGGCCTGAAGGGCTTCTCTGCAAAATGTGCCTCACAACAATGTTTCAATCTCTGCCAGGCAGAGACCTACAAACAAAAAGGAATACAGTTGTACCCCACATAAGGTGTGGACTTCACTGGTAAACTCACAGAGTTGCAGCACCTTTCTCTGTGGAGTACTGTACCTTCATGAAACTGACCGCTTTCGCTTTTAACGGCTGAGGGGCGAGAGAAGCTGTTTCCCAGGGAAAACTGCACTTTAAAGCGCAGAAGCCCTCTGCAAAGTGCGTTTGTGTTCTAACGTCAAA
>NW_022924106.1:0-211 GCF_012274545.1 Fukomys damarensis
AATGTTCATACAGAGATTTCTTTAACTGAAATACCGGATAGTTTCTCTGGTGTGAAAAACTATGATAGCACACAGGATCCTAATGATATACTCAGTAATGTGAAATAGAAAGTAAATGGCTAAAGGTGTAGGGAAAGTGGAAAGGGTGGGGAAAAGATAATAAGGGAGAGGAAAAAAATATGAGAAACTGAAAAAATGGAAATAAAGTGTT
>NW_022924107.1:0-1015 GCF_012274545.1 Fukomys damarensis
CGTCCCCGGGAGCAACCGGAACACGCCGCGGCAAAACGGACGCGCGCCAATGACGCCACAGGCGCGGCCCAATGACGTCACAGAGCCGCGCCGCCCCCGCTGTTTGTCTCAGCCTGGTCGCCCGTAGTGCTTCAGCGCTGGCCGTCTCCACCCGCACACCTTGACTTGTGGAGACCTGAGAGAAACCCATCTCACTTTCCTCCACGGTGGACAGACATGAAGCTTAGTGGGGCCTCCTGAGCTGGCTGGACCGCCCCACAACTGTGCTGCCACCCTGGATAGATGCCCTAATTTTGCAGCAAAGTCTTAGAGCAGGGGAGGGAGTTCTTGCCTCTTCTGTCTTAGATGAGAGTAGGGCAGACGGGAGCTTGTGGGTGCCCTGGAGAGCAGGTGTGGAGAACGGTCCCCCAGAGGAAGGGGCTGCAGATGACCAGGGGCCGGTGCTGGAGAGAAGCCCACAGGGGCCGTGAGCGAAAAGGAAAAGCACGACAGACAAACAAAACAAAACAAGAGACCCCTGTATCTATTGCCCCCCCCCGCTCTCTGGGCTCCTCGGTGCCCTCTGGTCTTTAACAAACACATGGGTACAGGAGAGAGGAAAGGGCTGGATGGCAGGACATTTATTAGGGGACTGAAGGCATCATCCTCACTACCCTGTAGACTAGAAGATCCGTGTGTTCAGGGTGGGTGTGAGTTCACTGGGGTGGTCTCGACTGCTGAGTCTTACTGAAAGCCTTACTGTAGGTGTTTCTTTTGCACCTGCTCCTCCAGAAGGTCTTCTCTGGGGTCAGAGGCATATGTGGCCTGCAGCCGAAAAGGACTTGAGCCCTCACCTTTCAGACAATGGATATCTACTCCATTCCTGTTTTCGGAAGGCACCGTCTTCCCAAAACAGCTGGGGTGTTCTCCCTTAGGCCCCAACCACTGAGGTCAGCTTTCTATCCCTAAGGCCCAGCAGGAAATTCTCTCTCCCGCTCTAGGGAAGGAATAGTATGATGATCAAAAAGAACAACAA
>NW_022924108.1:0-1228 GCF_012274545.1 Fukomys damarensis
AAAAAAAAAAAAGGAAGAATACAGTTCTTTAGGGCAAATATTGTATGTTTCTCCTAAAATATGAGATATATTTAGTACTTGCTCAGTGGTCCAATATTCTGCTATCTTTAGAAATAGTTAAACATGTTTTATTTTGGTCCAGTTAATATAGTCAGACATTTATTTCTATCTTTCTTTCTCTCCTGAAGCCTGAATTTTTTTGGTTTTTGGTTTTCTTTGGTATTGGCGATCAAACTTCAGTCCTGGCACTTGCAAGGTAGGTGTCAGAACAACTGAGCTAAATCCCCAGCCCTGAAGTCTGAATCTTAATTGTTATGGAAAGGTGAATGTACCACATATGGCCCCTTTTGTTGGTGTAGTGCTGAATATGGTGTGAGAATAAATAAAGAACAGGTCTAGGGTGTTGATAATCCATATGTGACCAACCAGATTCATCAGACAAAAACAATAAGTGTTGGAGATCCCTCATTCAGGTGCCATGTGCAAATGCCATGAAAACAGATCACATCTGAAAGTAGGACTTCACTAAGTACTAAATGTGATCATGCATCTTTTTCTCGATGGCTTAAGATAAATCAGTTGATCTTAATGGCTTCTGTTTATTTTCATAAGCATATTTTAAGGAATTATTTTATGGATGCTTCAGCATTGCACATTTTCTAATTATGCTGGTCTGTCTGGCCAGGCCTTCTTTAGGACTTTGACTTCTTGTCCTAACTTGGGTTCACCTGTGGCCATCTGCCTGACTCTTTCCTCATGATTTGAATGCTGGGAGACAATTTAGAGTAGCAGAATTAGCCTGGAACAGGATATCAAAGATGTAGAGTCCTTTCTGTCACTAATTGTGTAATCTTAAATTAATAACTTAACCTTTCTAGATCTCATTTTCTTATTTACTTCTCTACAGAGCTATTAAGATTGACATCATTATGTATTTGGCAAATGTAGGTAGCTGCCTAATGAGCCTTAGAGCAGCAGAATTTCAATCCCAAGCTGAAGTCAGTATCAAATTCCCCATATCTTCCACAACCTTCCCAAATCCCACTGAAGCTGTGAGGGATCAGAAAATATTTTTGGGAGAAGGTATTTCTTGATCTTGGTTTTTAAATTATTTTTGTATCTTTTCTTCACATTCTTAGATAATCTAAGTAACAGTGTATTTATTAAAAGCTTGCTATATGCCATCCTATTACAAGTGTTCTACATGTATTTTATTCTTTTTTTTTTT
>NW_022924109.1:0-252 GCF_012274545.1 Fukomys damarensis
CAGCAGTTACAAATGTATCCAACTGTCCACGTCCTCAGACTATTTGGGGTTTAATTTCACTGGGTCATTTGTACATAGCTCTCTAGAATATGTTAACATTTTAGTTTTCCTTGACTTTTTTCCAAAGGACCAAAAGTCTTCTTTCACAGATGGCAGTTACTGGTGGCTGGCAGGCAGACTGATGGATGATTTTTTTTTCCTTTTGGCACTGTGCAGTGGAGCATACTGGACATGTAGCTATGGCAAACTATT
>NW_022924110.1:0-238 GCF_012274545.1 Fukomys damarensis
GCCATGAGGCTGGGCCTGGGGAGGGTGTCATAAAGGGGCCTCCCTCCACTCTGTCCAGGGTCCTAGAGTTGTGCCATCACCCATCACCCGGGGAGCCCAGACCAGGACACTCCACAGTGTGGCACCCCGGTCCTGCAGACTGCCCACAACATCCACTGTGAAGGAAGCTAGACCGGCAACCTTGTTCTAGGTGGGCAGGGTGTCCCTTCACCCTACCCAGATCCTGCAAGTCCCTACC
>NW_022924111.1:0-204 GCF_012274545.1 Fukomys damarensis
CAAAGTACTTAAATAATAAAGTGCTTAAATTATCTTTTAGGAAAAGAATCCAAAATTCACTCAGGAATTGTTTAAAACTGTCTTTACAAAACTGAACACAAGCTGGGCGTGGTGGCACACACCTATGATCCCAGCACTCCGGAGGCTGAGACAGAAGGATCGCTGTCAGGTGGAGGTCAGCCTGCGCTACACAGTGAGTTAAAG
>NW_022924112.1:0-525 GCF_012274545.1 Fukomys damarensis
CAGATTAATTGCTAGTGCACAAGTCATTTCTGAAATCATAGCTACTCAGGATGAGAACCCTTGAGGTGGCTCATGTTAATTGACCTGTAATGTCTTTCAAAATCTTAAATAAACAGTAGTTTCAAAATCATTTAAGTGAAAAGATTTTCTGAGGAGAATTTATGCTTTTCTTCATTAAAGACATCATACTCTACTGATATTTTCACATTGACATTCATGTTTTTAGCGTTCCTATTTATAAGGGCTGAATCTTTGAATGATACCAGATATCCATGCACATTACTCACAGACTGCCTCAACATACTGCATGTCGAGTATGATTCTATGTGATAAAGAATAAAAAACTGACACAATAGAATTCATGTCTGCATCTGTAATACTATAATATATATGCCTACCATTCATTCATCTGATACAAAATTTGTACCAACACATACAGAACTTTTTGTAACAAAAATGAAAAGGGAACAATTTAAAAATAGGCCCATTTCGTAGAGTGCATTCAGGTAATGGATGATTTCTCAA
>NW_022924113.1:0-201 GCF_012274545.1 Fukomys damarensis
AAGCCTGAGAGAGGGTACAGAGCAGGGAGGTGGGAAGGTGAGGGACAGCACTGTGGAGAGGGGGTGCCCGGCGAGTTACTCCGGAGAACCAGGGCTCACTAAGGTGCCCAGGGCCTCAGGTCCATAGGCCAGACCTCCGCAAGGTGATTGCATGACCCAAGGTGATTGCGTGACCCGAGCTAGATTCACTGTTAGGACTCT
>NW_022924113.1:2001-2307 GCF_012274545.1 Fukomys damarensis
GAGAAGGGGGAGGGGCGAACGGGACGGAACCTGACCGGACCGGGACGAGGACGCTGGAGACTGAGGACGGTGGAGTGGAGCGCGCCAGGAAAGCTGAGAAGAGTCATTTTGAGCAGAAAGGGCCCCTACAGGGGGAGAAGCCTGTAATCCCAGCATCGGAGGCCGAGGCAGGAGGATTGCAAGTTCCAGCCCAGGCTGGGCAACTGAGTCAGAACCCATCTCAAAATAAAAAATAAAGGGCTAGCGCGAAGGCCCCGGGTTCAAGCCCTAGCACCGAAGGCTGGGAGTGGTGGCGCACGCCTGTAA
>NW_022924114.1:0-460 GCF_012274545.1 Fukomys damarensis
TACTACCTGTGTCCATGCCCCTACCCTGCTCACTCCTCTCTCCAGGGCCGGGTTTTCAAGCATTGGGGGGACAAGCTGCCAAAGCTCTGAGAGCCTTCCTTATGCTGAAGACTATCTGGTCTCCCAGATGATTTCTTCTCCCCCTGTTCTTTGGGTCAATTAGTGATACCAAGTCAAAATAAGGACTGGCCCTTAACTCAGCCTTCTCTTGAAAAAGGATGAGGAAAAGAAGCTAGAATGACAGAAATCCTTTAAGCACAAAGTTTTCTGTGATAAAGATGGCTGAATATTCTCATCCTGTAGAAAATGACTGGTAGCTGTTCTGTCTCCATTCTGTCTATAACTTAATATCATACATGACCTAGGGTAAGCCAGGAAAATAACAACGACAAGTGAGGATATATAATAAAAATAGTAAATGCTATATATAAACAGTAAACACACTCATTTTTTGAAAAAA
>NW_022924115.1:0-444 GCF_012274545.1 Fukomys damarensis
TGCTGGGCTGCATCTTTGGCCCCAAGACTACATTGTTCTCCTAAGATCTGATAAGAACTCTTTGACAGATTTAAAGAATATAAGAAACTTTAGGAGAAATATACATTCTGAGAATTCCTAACCACATTAAGTCTTTATCATGTTTTTAAAGTTTCAAACCAGAAAACCACCTTCATTTTGCATTCAATATTCTGAGGTAAAATTAAATCATTTTACCTTAAAATCCATCTTCTTTTTTCACACAGTTGTTATGTCAAATAAAAGTAAGGCAACTATCTAAAACTACAAACAATTCTATTACAGATCAGTGAAGACCCTTTAAGATGTTAACCCTGACCTAATTTCTACATCTTTCCAGTTTACACAAACTTGAAATAGCCGTACTTTGATGTTATTGAAATTATGCATGTTTTATTTTATGTTCTCTTCTGTTTTCACCCCAGT
>NW_022924116.1:0-309 GCF_012274545.1 Fukomys damarensis
CCAACACATAAAGTTTATTTTAAATCTTTCAGAAAATTCACCAGTTTTCTCACTAATGTCTTTTTTTGGGTCCAAGATCAAGGTCCAAGATCATTCCATTAGTTGTCATGTTTCTATAGAGCATTAACTGTAGATTTTCTTCATGTGCCAAATCCTGTAAGACTAATACTGCAGCTCTGAGATGGTAATGTTTTTCATTTTATGTGTCAACTCCATGTAATTGTAGATGCCTCTTGGTTTGCAGTTTCAGAGTCTTCAGTCCATGATCTATTGACCGATTGCTTTGTCCTGTGGTAGATAGCGCATCAC
>NW_022924117.1:0-279 GCF_012274545.1 Fukomys damarensis
CTGGCAGAGCACCTCTGGCTTCAGGACTTAGTGAACCTTACCCTCCAGGCCACCGGACTGGCCGGTCATGTTTTTAATAGGTCCTACTTTCATATCTGAAAGAGTTGTATCTGTAATAATGACAAAGGCAAAGGAGGAGGAAACCCGTATCAGTTCCTTGACGGGGCTCTCAAATCTCACCAGAGTAAGGAGCATGCCTTTGGTTGTATATCTGGCATGCGTCTCAGGGTTGTATGCAACAGCCACAGAGGCTGGAAAAATCACAGCACTCACTCTGCT
>NW_022924118.1:0-218 GCF_012274545.1 Fukomys damarensis
AGACGTCATTTTTATGATCTCAGGCTAGGAAACGACTGAAATATATGTGCTATAAAAGAAAAAACATTGATATATTTGATTTTAAACATTCTTGTGTGACAAAAGATGCCAAATAAGCAACATTTAAAGGCAAGAAATAGAACCAGAGTTTTTTTAAACATCCATAATGTAGTGAACCCTCAGTAATCTATACGAAAAAAAGCAAACAACTCAACTCA
>NW_022924119.1:0-235 GCF_012274545.1 Fukomys damarensis
TTTATATATGTATATATATATATATATATATATATATACACACACACATGTATATATAAGTTGAATTTTGGGAAACTTTAATGGCACTGCCAACTTTGGAAAAAGTCATCCCAATTTACTGTGTTGAGTTGGCACTGCACAGAAATTGACAGCCATATTAGTCTAGAAATGCTAATTTTTTTTTCCATGTGTACAGGGGTAACACATCGTACTAAATATGTAAGGTCATATCTAC
>NW_022924120.1:0-202 GCF_012274545.1 Fukomys damarensis
CCTCCCTATTGAGCTGCCCACTAACCCATGGGAGTGAGGCCCACCGGGCTCTGATGCTCCAGGATCTGTGACCGTGGTTCTCCCTGTGGTTCTTCTCTGTCCTCACTATGTGTGGTATGACGGTGAGGCAAGGGCTTACCCTTCCCAAATCTCCAGGCCCAGCACCAAACCGGGCGCAGACAGGCCCTAACGAGTACTGGCT
>NW_022924121.1:0-891 GCF_012274545.1 Fukomys damarensis
AGAGAGAGTCCTGTTTCATATATTTAATATACTATCATTTATGAAATATCATCTCCTGACACATTTAGTACTCTAGCTACTACAACACTTGCCTTACAATGATACTGTATATTAAGTATAACATAATTATATAATTTATTTTTCAGTAGTTTTATTGAAATGTAAATTTCATACCATAAAATCCTCCAAACTGAAAGTGGACTAAGAACCCCTGAAACAACGTTCAAGGATTTTCCCCAGTAGTTCATTTAGCTAAAAAGACCAATAAGAATTTTTCTAAAGCAAGAAAATTTAGAGCACAAGAAAACATCCTCCCATTCTGTTTATTTCTTTGTCAGTAGTACTTATTTGTAATCCATGCCATTGACAGTCACTTTGGGGAGTGGGTACATGTACATAATACAATTTGTTTCTTCTTTAATACCCTTCCCTTTTCCTCTTCCCTTCCTCTCTCCTCTAAATCCCTCTTTCCCATTTTCATTCTTGTCAATATTGTGAATGCTTAAAACCACTCTTTTAAAAATGTGGAGAACAATATTTCTAGAAAATATTTACAATTAAGTATTGAGGACACATTATATACTGTAAACCTCAGTTTTCTTAGGTCAGTTTTTCTCTATCAGCAGAGGCCAACGCTGCTATAAAATCAGACAATAGGTGTGCCTGGTCTAGCACTGTTTAAAGCATGGGTTTTGTGCACATTAGAGTCACCTGGGAAATTTTTCAACTAATGATGTCCAAACATCATATCCAGGTATTCTGATGTAAATATTCTCAGGATGTGGGCTGGCAATTGGAATTTTTAAAATGTCCCTAAGCCTTTCTTATATGCAGTCAGACTTGAGAGCCTCTATAAAAGGAAATATATCATGTTCTATGTAATCAACTTCC
>NW_022924121.1:1504-2828 GCF_012274545.1 Fukomys damarensis
TTTTACTGATGCCTTTTTTAGAGATCCTGTAGTCTATCTGCCAATATTGCCCACAAGAGTTCTCTGGAAGCTCTGCCCAGAAAGTTACTCGTAAATCTCTGTGTCAGTTTACCTTCTGAGCATGGGATCCTAATTCTTTTTGATGTAATTCACCCACATGAAAGTGCAGTGGCCAGAAGTACGGATACCCTGTGAGGCCACCTTCTTAACTCATGTATGAAAGAGAGTGGTCCTAGAATGACATCCTGTTGATTCAATGCTTCCTTTTAAAATTTGAAAGTCCATATGGCTCTTGGGAGTGCATTTATTCCTCTACATTCTAAGGCTGCTCCTTCAACTTTACAGAATGGAAAAATGGGTGCAGTACATCGATGCCAATAGTGCATTCCAAAGTTATTCTATGTTGTTTTGCATTAATTATCCAGTCACTCTTTTCTTTGATGAAGCAGTCATTTCCGTAATTTTGAAACAAAAACCCAAGAACGTATGACTCCCCTAGTTGTTTAATTTCTCTTCATCTTACACTGCCATCAGGACTGTCTGAAAGTCAGTGTGGTTTACTAATTTGTCTTTCTGGCTTTTTTTTTCCTATTTTCTCATTTTAAGGTTGAGGACAACAGCTTTTCATCGAGGCATACTCTTGATTAGAACAAGTTTGCCATACATTAGCAAAAGATCTTCTTCCAGTAAGTGATCCTAGGGCATTACTGGTGACATGGATACTAACTGGGGTAGCAGAGGAACAATGGGTTGATGGTAAACCAGAGGAGTAATGGTACCATGCATAGTATCAGTGTGGCCTGGCTTAGTCTTTTTCTGAAGTTATCACTGCAATTTTAATAAAGTCTTGATATAATGAAACTAATTACATAACTGGAGCCTTTTTCTATGTTAAAAAATTATAGTTTTGAGGCTTTGAGGCTCTATCCCATTAAGTTCAGTTTCAGATAGGCCCAAGAAGGTAAATAAAATTGCGTTTTCTAGGAGGAAAAGAGGTAAGTTCTATTTGTCTCTCAGAATTTTGTGTGGTGAATTATTGATTTCTGCAGAAAACCAGAGTTAAGCTTATCCAACATTTACAGTGACATCCTTTTTTTGTACAGGACTAGAGAGCTGAAAATTATACTTCCTAGGTTCCCTTATTTCTGATGAAATTTAAGATTTGCTGAGAGAATTTGATTAGAAATTAAGATGTGGAGAAGCTGTAGCCTAGAACACATGTTTTGCTGGTGTAGATTCAGTGGTTGTGGGAAGCTTTTGGAAGTTTCTAGATCCTTCATGGTCCTTAATTTCAACTAAGGCAAACTGAAGACAGCAGTATAAT
>NW_022924122.1:0-851 GCF_012274545.1 Fukomys damarensis
GTCTGAAAGTTTTATGTATGAAAGTCACACCTGTGTGAACTTGGTCTGTGTCTGACTGGCCTTGTCAAGCAGGATGCCTTTCCTCTGGCTTCGTGACAGTCTCCCTGCTGTGGGCAATAGACGCTGAACACATCCACGGAGGCGAAGGCCGTGAGGGCTGTCTGACTGGCGTGCTAGGTAGTGCCCAAAGTTTATGACCTGCAGAGAGGTATGAGTCATGACTCTCGCAGCTGTTAAGGGGTTCTAGTCATTCTGTGCGAGGCAGCTAAGATGGAATGCAGGCTCACTGAGGCTTGATTGGACGCTCCTACCTTCTTCCATTTGAAGGCTAGGCCAAGGGCCTTCTTATTTACTTTCGAATCCCTGGACCTGTGTTCACCAGGGCCAGGTAGGGACCAGGGTGCATTGACTGTGTATCGCAGTGGTCCTCATGGTAGCCGTGAGCAGCAGCTTCATGGAGGGCATAGACTTGCCGCGTGCTGACCGCTACTCCACAGACCTCTGTGGGAATTGTCCTTGAAGAAAGCATTTTTCCATGCCAACCACCCTTAAAACATCCACAAGGTGGCGCTGATGATCAGGGCAGGAGCTCAGTTGGTCTACAAGTCCTCAGAAGAGTGCTTGCTGCCTAGCTGGCAGAGTGATGGCATTTGGACGGCATTGGTGACCACACCTGGAGCAGTCCACTTACGTGAATCGAGGCAGGGCAGGTTCAGCCTGGCCTAAATGTGGACTGAAGGTCAGGAGAATGCCGCACAGTAGATTTGAGGTCTCACAGTGCTCTTAAAGGGTTCTCAGTGATCTATGCGAGTCAAAAGAGGGGGAATTCAGGCTCACTCCAAGACTCTCTC
>NW_022924123.1:0-3017 GCF_012274545.1 Fukomys damarensis
GCCTCTCCTGTGACCACCAGGTCCTCACCAGGTCCTCAGCTCAACTGCAGCACAAGGGAAGACCTGGTGAGCTGTCCCCTTCCAGTGGCATTGAAAGAGGGCCTGGCAGTTGCAGTGAATGATGAAGCCTGGCTCCTGAACCGGCTTGCTTTTCTGAGCCCAGCAGTGCCTGGGTCTGGCCCAGGAGTTGTCAGAGGAGTTATGAATGGATCATTCCTGGAATGAGCAGGGCCTTGGGAAAGATGTTTTAAAATTTGTGGCATGGGGGTTTTATTTATTTATCTATTTATGCCCTGCCTTGTTCAAAAAGGATTTAAGGCAGCTTACAAAGACACATAAAGTAGAACAAAGAACCATTGGTGAGAAGCGGCTGGAAGCAGAAGATGCAGAAGACAGGGCAGTATAGCCAGTGCAGCCAGGCAGGGAGGCAGCCTGGTGCCTGTTGGGGACACAGGCCACACTAAGCCTCTCTGTCCCGTTGCCAGGGACTTTCCCTTCTCCAGCTGAGCTTCTTCCACCCACTGAGAATTCTGACCTGTTCTCTGCTGTGTCACACTACATGTACACACAAGTGCGCACACACATCCACTGAAGGAGAGCCTCCCTCCGGAACTGGGTATGACTTGGCAAAGCAGCACTGGCCACAACAGAAACCCCAAGGCTGGAGTCCTGCAGCCTTGCCTCAGGCTTCCTGCTGGTTGCATGGTCCTGAGCACTGGGATGTGGCTTTGAACCTCTTATAAGAAAAAAGGATATCATTTCTCTCTCATGCACATTCCCCAGTCCCACTGCAGAAGAGTGGTTTTAGAGACATAGTCAGCCTATATACTTCATTGAATGCTTTTATTCAAAGGGCCCAGATTCATTCTGGCCTTAGTGCACATACAACCTCATCATATATTTATGCTTGTTCTATTTACCTTCCTGCTTATAATGTGCATTGAGCAGTGTCCTCCCAAAAGATATGGCCAAGCTCTCAGGCCAAAGCCTCTGAATGAGACCTTTTTGGACAAACGTCTTTGTGGATCTAATCAGAGATCTTGAGATGAGAACATCTTGAATTCAGGGTGGGCCCTGAATCCAGTGACAAGACCTATAAGACAAGAGGACACAAGGACTAGGGGACAGGAGGCCATGCAGAAACACAGCAGAGGTTGGATGGTTACAGCCACAGCTGAGGTTCCCCAGGAGCCACCAGGAGCTAGAAGATGCAGGAAAGCTCCTCCCAGGAGCCTCTGGAGGGAGCCCAGCCTGCTGACACCTTGATTTCAGACTTCTGGCTCCAGGACTATGAGAGAATAAATTTCTGTTGTTTTAAGCTGCCCATTTTGTGATAATTTGTTACAGGAGCCTCAGAGAGCGACTGCGCTGACTTACTTAGGCTGTTGCTTATACACTGTAATCAAGCTCATAAACCCACCAGCTGTGCTCCCCAAGCTACTGCTGCCTTTCTGCCCATTACATGTGAGTGGCCACATCATCTGTGGCCCAGACCCACTGTCATCCCTGATCCCTGATCACTTCTCCAGATAAGCTTCCTCTTGGTGTCTTCTGCCCTAGATCATGAAGGTCACAGTCATCACAGGTGGGGCTGTCTGTAATGCACGGGACACCAATCTGTTATGGCTGTATTTGCAGCAGATTCTCCAGTTGGCAGATGATCTCACTTTCTTCTAGTGGACAGAAGTTCCCACAAGGTGGGTTCTATGTTTCCACCCTTTATCACTGACATGGACAAGTCACTTAAAATCAGCAGAATCCAAGCTTCTGGTCACCAGCAGAACCACCTAGGTCCGACCTTCGCACAGCCTCCCACCCCCACCCTGCTTGCAGATGCTGGATCTGCTGCACCGCAGGGAAGAGTGGAAGGATTATCAGGGCTTCTACACAAAGCAATTTCTAAGCCTTTTTAAATCCCTGCTGGAACATGGTGGAGTATAAATAAATAAATACTTCCAAAGCAATTTCCATCTGCCCTCCCTGAGCTGGATCTCGTCCAAGTACCCTGGCCATCAGTGCCTGAAATGCAGCCCTGTGGCCCTACATGAGGATCCGGGTCCACTGGGGGCCAGCTCTGTAGCTCTGGCAGAAGCCAGCAATCCCACTCCGCAGACAACAATCTCTTTCTGGCCTGGTTCATTTCGAATCATCACCAGACAACTATTAATCTTCAATCATACTTTTATCAAGTGTTTATTTTTTTTTCCTCTCTCTCTCCCCAAGACTGGGAATATCAATATAGCAGCTGTCATGGGTCGTTACCAACTGCATCGTCCCGGCTATTACGGCGAAATAAAGCCAGATAGCGAGACTGTAGGAGCAGTGCAATCGACAGCTTATCTGGGCATCTGAGGGAGCATCCTGTGAAATGATATTGTGCTGTCACATCTGGGCATGTGTCTCCTCAGCCAACAAAGGGAGCGATCTGACACTGCAAAGGGGAACTGCTTCCCTATGGAACTTTGTCAGTGCCCAGAACCCACAAGGATGTAACCTGGGAGCACCTTCAGAGCTGCCCCACACCAGGAAGCAGGGCCCACTAGAAGAGAAGTCAGGCAAAGCAGGAGGATGGCAGCCAGGCAATCTCTGTGTCACCTCGGAGAGAGTTTAATGTCCCTCTTGGTGGCAGAATGGCAGCAGCAAAACATGAGAACACCATGCTCAAGGTGCCATGGGGACTACATGGGATCTGAAAGGATGGGCACAGGCACCAGACAGACATCTGTGAACTAGAGCAGGAGTAATGCTGGTGGTGATCATGAAGAAGCATTACTACAGTGATCCTGCCACCGGAAGGCAGAGGTGGACAAGGGCAGAGGCACATGACTCCATGCATGGCTGTGGAGCTGCCTTGACAAAGGACACACACTGGTGGGTGACAACAGACACTCTGGTTCTGCAGGCCAGAGTCCCAGATCAAGGTTCTGAAGGGCTGGTTCCTCCTGATCTCTGAGGGAAACCTTGCCCTGGGCTTCTGTCCAGTTCCTGGGACTCCAGGGATTCTTGGCATTTCATGG
>NW_022924124.1:0-208 GCF_012274545.1 Fukomys damarensis
TCACATAAAATAGAATTAAGAAGTAAAAAGTTACCTAAATAAAAATTTTGCAACCACATGCATCTTTCTTTACTGATTTTTTTTCATTGAACTGAGAGTATGGTTTAAGTTACATAGCTATAATGGTAATATTTCTCAAAGACAGAAAAAGAAAATGTATAGTTAAATAAATTTGTACAAATTTGAAATTTCCTGATACAAATAAATC
>NW_022924125.1:0-200 GCF_012274545.1 Fukomys damarensis
AGCAGAAAACTACATTAAATACATTCAAGCCAATGCCAACAAAGGTTCTTTGGAATTGGGCGCCGCAGGAAGACTGATAATATTTCGATAATAAGGACATGTAGTGTTATATAAATATGCTAAGACTGATGCCCAATAGGCATTAGGAGGTACCCAGTTTACTAAGTTGACTACAGCAATGTGTTTGGAAGACTACTGAG
>NW_022924126.1:0-265 GCF_012274545.1 Fukomys damarensis
TGGGTCCGTACCACATAAGAACTCTTTTTCTCTGGTCTCATTCTGAGAAAGCCTAAAACTACTAAAAAAGTAGTTTGAAAAAAAAACCAAAAACCTGCTCCATTGCTTGGGTTTAGGAAATAGTTTACAAATGTTCATTCTGGGAGAGCTTATTTTGTTATACAGTAAACATTTACTTTCCATTCTATAACTATACTCTGACCAATTATGTGCATTGTCTGAAAGTCAGCAAAATAGAAAAAGTCCCAAATTATCTTTTAAGCTC
>NW_022924127.1:0-246 GCF_012274545.1 Fukomys damarensis
TTAGTCTTCATTTTAGAATTTGATTTTCTGTTTATCCAGTGAGTTAGATTGATTCAAACTGCACGTCCTCCCGTTTTCAGGGTCAGGCTTCCAGTGCTCCAGTCACCGTCCCTTGAAAGCTTCCCTTGTATCCTGTGACGTTCCCGCAGAACTATTATTTCTCTTCTAAGAATTGTTTCAGTGGGTTGTTTTATTTCTTATGCAACACTAAGTTACAGTTTTAATCTGCTTTGTAGAAACCATTTC
>NW_022924128.1:0-212 GCF_012274545.1 Fukomys damarensis
CAGAGGTTTGGGGATGAAGAATTTGAAAAACACGTTAAGGCCTACATAATACATTAATGGACTTTGTTTACATTCTCATCAGGTCAAAATAAATGAATGTGTTCTCATACTTGTATGCATTTTAAATGCTTTTCTCACTCAGATAATGATAGTTTGGATCTGATACATTTACCAAACTATGTTTCCCACCTTAAATAATTTCCTTCTGTTTG
>NW_022924129.1:0-1226 GCF_012274545.1 Fukomys damarensis
TTTTTGGCCATTTAATATGATGTTGGCTGTTGGTTTTTCATAGAAAGTCTTTATTAAGTTGAGGTATAGACCATCTATTCCAATTTTTTGCAGGGTTTTTATCATGATGGGCATTGAATTTTATCAAATGCTTTTTCTGCATCTATTGAGAGGATCTTATGGTTTTTGTCCTTGACTTTGTTAATATAATGTATTACATTTATTGACTTTCATATATTGAACCACCCTTGCATCTCTGGAATAAATCTGACTTGGTCAAGATGAATGATCTTCTTGATAATCCTCTGTATTCTGTTTGTTAGTATCTTATTGAGGATTTTTGCATCTATATTCATTAAGGAGATTGGTCTGTAGTTATCCTTTTTAGTTGCATCTTTCCCTGGTTTGGGAATTGTGGGAACCAGTCATTGCCCACTGGCATTTGACATTTGAAAGATAACTTCTTTCTTTATAATCAAGGCATTGACACAAAGTGTGGTCAGGATGTTCCTAATTAGCATTTGTTAACATTTGCTCCTTTTTAAGGACTTCACGTGTTAAACTTGTTTTTGACCCTGCATGGGAGAAACTCGAAGAGATAGCCAAAGATCTGATGTTCTCTGTAGGAGTCAGGTGCTTCCTGTTGATGTGCCTTTAAAAGGAGCTATTTCTGTGAAATAAATCAGACTTCTCTTGGTCTCCACTCAGGCTTGAGTGTTCTTTCCTTTCTTAATCCTCACTCCCCAAGTCAGGATTGTTTGTAATATGATGGCTAGACCGCCACAAGGAATCAAAGTGATACTTGCTTCCAGGAACGAATTTGGAAGTATAACTTCCCTTTCAATTTCATTGAAAAGTTTGAAGAGTAATGGCAGTAGTTCTCTAAATGTCTTGTAAAATTCAGCAGTGAATCCATCAGGGCCTGGGCTTTTCTTTGTTGGTAAATTTTTAATTACATTTTTGATTTCACTGACTGTAATTGGGGTATTTAAAATATTTTTATCTTCTTTGTTCAACTTTGGTAATTCATAAGTATCTAAAAATCTGTCCATTTCTTCTGCGTTTTCCATTTTATTGGAGTACAGATTCTCAAAGTAGGTATTCATGATCTTCTGGATTTCTTTTGGATCTGTTGTGACTTTGCCTTTTTCAATTGTTTGCATGGATCTGAGCCTTTTCTTTATTTTTATTGATAAGATTAGCTAAGGGTTTGTCAATTTTATTTATTCTTTCAAAAAACCAGCTCT
>NW_022924130.1:0-1516 GCF_012274545.1 Fukomys damarensis
TTCTGGCTCTCCTTAGCCTCATACTCGATGGCTGGCCATGGGCTGGCTGACCTAGGATGGTCTCAGCTGGGTGGATGGCATGACTTGGTTCTGTCCCTGGTGTCAGGCTAACATGCCAGGCATGAAGGCAAGGGTCACAGCAAGGTCACCTGTCTCCAGGGGCTGCAGGCATCACGCCTGCTAATGTTGCATCTGCCACAGCAAATCACATGTTGACCCCTCTCCATGCAGAGGGACTGCACAGTCAGGTGTCCAGATAAGCGGTGTGGTGAGCTGTACCGAGACCAGCTGTGGGTCTGCATCCATGCAGAGAGGTGTCTGCAGCCATGTGTGTGTGTACAGGTTCTCCAGGTACACACATGTGCTGCACGCGTGCATGCTGGGCAAGCTCAGCAGCATTTCTGCTTGTGTGTCTGTGCCAGTGTGCAATGCCGGTACCCGAACCCCACACCAGTGGGATTCTGGGTGTCTGGGTCCTTGCCTGCCTCATCCCCAAGACAGGCAACTCTTAGGGAAGTCAGGAAGGTGGATCCCAGTACCAGCTCTGCCACCGGTTGGCTCAGCATTGACTCAGCCCCCATGCTCTGGGCTGTGGAATGGGGAAGCCTCTTTCCAGACCTCTGAGAAAGCCTGGGTAGGGCTTTGAACAGGCACTGCGGTGGGAGGCTTGGTTAGCTGCACAGAAGATGGGGGTGGTGGGGAGTAATCTCCTTGCCCACTCCTGCCCAGAAGGCTCAACCCCTCAGAGGTGGCTTCACATCGCTGAGTGTGTTGCCATGGCAACCACTGCCTTCCTCTCTGCTCTGCTGCTGCTAGCAGAATGGGTCTCTGTCATCCCTTCACTGCTGGGCAGGGATGGCGTGGGGGAGGGGCAAGCTCACCGGAAGTCCCTTTCTTCCTGAGTAGCTAAAAGGATGCTGGAGGCCATCGTCTTGGTTGTGGCTGGCCTACTTCTCTGCCATCACGGCAGGGCCACTCCAGCTGTTCTGGGTGGTCTGTTCCACTGGTAGCATTTCTCAGAATCCTCGAGGCAGCTTCGGCCAAGCTGCCTCACACACTTCCTCCCCATTCACTGGGTATGAGGTGGTGCCAGCGCTGGGTGTCTAATGCTGTCTCCAGGAGACCAGGACGCGGACTCTGGGAACAGCACCTGGAGAATCAGATGCCACCGCCACGGGTGCTGCTGGTCCCCACCACACAACCAGCCCCCTCTCTCATTCATTGCCTGAGTCACTTGAGAACGGGCGCTTACTCATGCATTTACTGATGCTTCCTCTCCCCTTTAGACTGTCACCCCTCACTTACTTGTTAACTTGAGCAAACATTTATGGCTCTCTTCAGCTCTGTGAGTGGAGAGATCATTAAGGACAGGGTCCCTGCTGCCCTATAGGTGCTGGGTTTCCTAGCTGAAGGACAAGTGAGTGGATGAATTAGCACGCTTTTCAGAAAGGAAACACAGGACCATACTAGAAAACACCAGTGTGCGCAGGCGGGCAGAGCAGTGCGGTGCAGGTTT
>NW_022924131.1:0-614 GCF_012274545.1 Fukomys damarensis
AAGACAAGAAAATATTGGCTATGTACACAGAATAAAGATTTTGTAAAGATCAAAGCGCACAAATCTAAAAAAATGATTACAATATATCTAACTCAAGAAAAAACATTCCACTGTGGAAATCAACATGGAAATACCACAAAGAACTAGGATTAGCGGTTCCATTTGACTCAGCCATCCCTCTGCTGGGTATTTTTCCAGAAGAATTAAAAGAACATATAACAATGATATATGTGCATCCATGTTTATAATGGCACAGTTTGTAGTACCTAAAACTTGGAAACAACTCAAATACCCATCAACTGGAGACTTGATAAAGAAGATGTGGCTTTTCTATAAAATGGAATACTACTCAGCCATAAAGACTCAGAAATTAGAGACATATATAACTAAATGGATGCACATTGAGGCTATACTCTTAAATTAAATAAATAGGACACGTGAGTTAATGCTGAATCATTTCTCTGATGTGAGAAACAAAGTGTAAATAAGGTTCAAATGGTATAACTGGGAGTGTGAAAATGGCTAAAGGAGAAGTGGGAAGATGAAGGGAAAGGAAATAAGGGAAAAGAAAAAATAGAAACAAAATCTTTGTAAATAGGGGAGAGTGAGGGGGG
>NW_022924132.1:0-230 GCF_012274545.1 Fukomys damarensis
CCAGCCCTCTCTTTGTTCCACTGCCCAGAGACTGTCTCTTCTATCGCCTCCTCCCACACTTCTACTAGCCCAAGGTCCCTCCACTGTCAACCCCTTCCCTCTTCATTCCTCAGATCAGCTGGACCAGGCCGATGACCCTTCCCCATACCCAGCACCAAGGAACCAACCCACTCCTCCCCTCCTCTCCCCCTATCTCCTACTCCTCCCATTTCCTCAGCACCTCCTACTGC
>NW_022924133.1:0-232 GCF_012274545.1 Fukomys damarensis
AGAAACTTGAACCACTGCAATGACTCTCAAACAGGGATGGTTTTTGACTTGCAGGGA
This sequence comes from Fukomys damarensis, assembly GCF_012274545.1. Lineage (NCBI taxonomy): Eukaryota > Metazoa > Chordata > Mammalia > Rodentia > Bathyergidae > Fukomys > Fukomys damarensis. Next base: position 58 of record NW_022924133.1, read on the forward strand.
ACACATTGTCATAACAGACAACATTTGGGGGCTTTTATAAGTGGAGGGGCGGTCATTTACCAGTCACAAGTCAGGCATGCTGCCACAAGTGTGTGTAAAGCCACACACTTCGATTCACATAACAGTTCTTTACAACAGCAACAAAAAAGCATTTAATGTAAAATATCAAAAGTAC
>NW_022924134.1:0-212 GCF_012274545.1 Fukomys damarensis
CATTCTGGAATCTTGTGTACACTAAGAGGTGCTATGCACTCTATTAGGGCTTTATGTATTTTCTGTTACAAGGGCTTCACACAAGTGTTTCAATCTCTGCTGATGAGCAACCTGCAAAGAAAAAGGAGTACAGTTATACTCCACATGATATGCGGAATTCACTGGTAAACTCACAGAGTTTTAGCACCTTTCTCCGTGGAGTACTTCACATT
>NW_022924135.1:0-372 GCF_012274545.1 Fukomys damarensis
CTCTGGTGAAATACTGACCAGTTACAATACAGTGGCTCCCACAGCGAGGCATGCATGAGGGCAGGACCATCAGAGATCTTGTGAACATACCAAAACAGACAAGCATGAGAGAATAAACTAACATCTTATCTACTTTCATTGTCTAAACAAAAGACAATGCCTTACAGAAGGCCAGAAAGATCAGGTGGCAAATTAACCTTTAAAAGCCTTAGCAAATCGGGGGACTCACAAACAGGCAAGTAAGGCAAAGAGACCAATAATAGAATAATAAATCAAAGCAAGGCAAACTCTGGAAAAAAGACTGTAGGAGGGAGGGGCCACAGTGGCCAATCCGACTCCTAGAATAAAACCCAATGAAAATAATATAAAAAA
>NW_022924136.1:0-304 GCF_012274545.1 Fukomys damarensis
AAAATTATACACAGAATTGTATGGAACATTGAATTATTTAGCCTTCGATTCCTCTAGTTTAGATGAAGGAATTATATGTTCAAAGAAAGGAATAAAAACAACATACTTTATATTTGATTCTTCTTTATCATAACTTCTAAGAGAATGGGATTTTGGGATCATACCATGTAGACAGAACCTCACTAGAGGAAATAAAAACTGGGCCAATTTGACACAGGTGTTGCTAGGAGACAAGTCTTTTGTGACATGATAGCTGCTCAGGTTGAGAACCATTTAGGTATCTCAGTTTGGTTTTAAATCTGTG
>NW_022924137.1:0-259 GCF_012274545.1 Fukomys damarensis
TTTTTCTCTTTCATTTGAAGATAAGTTAAAGAACTAATGATGCCTTATCTCTTAATAATTTCACGTGTAGTTACTAAAAGCAACGGATTCTGTTCTATAACTTCAATTACATGTTCAACTCAGAAAAGTAATGCTTACATAATATTTATCCCTTAGTTTGTTCAAATTTTGAAATTGTTCCACTGATTTCTTTTATAGAAGGAAAATAAATTCGGGCCAGGATCCAGTCCAAACAGTATTTTTTTTTTTTTTTTTTTTT
>NW_022924138.1:0-223 GCF_012274545.1 Fukomys damarensis
TCTAGGGAAGGTTGGCACAAACTCTCAGCACCCACTTCAACCTCCCATTTGCTGGGAGTAGCATTGTGTACGCTGGTGCTCTGGCATCTCTAATTTCTATCGGTTCTCTTCTTTAGAAGAAATGCCTGGATGGTGTTCTCTATTTATGTGCAGTACATACATTTTCAATTGTTTTGGCTAACCTGAGGGGTGCTGGAAGTACTGGAGGGGAACTGTACCATCG
>NW_022924139.1:0-272 GCF_012274545.1 Fukomys damarensis
AAGTGCCTCACAACAGTGTTTCAATCTCTGCCATGCAGAGACCTACAAACAAAAAGGACCGCATTTGTACTCCCCCATAAGAAGTGGACTTCACTGGTAAACTCACAGAATTGCAGCACCTTTCTCTGTGGAGTACTTCACATTCATGAAACTGACCAATTTCGCTTTAAACGGCTAAGCGGAGAGAGAAGCTGTTTCCCGGGGAAATAAGCACTTTAATCGGCAGAAGCCTTAGGCAAAGTGCGTTTGTGTTCTAACTTCAAACTGAACCT
>NW_022924140.1:0-204 GCF_012274545.1 Fukomys damarensis
AATCCATAAGACCCGGAGAAAATGCTCTTGTGATGGAGTGAGCCAGCTCCTACTTTTATTTGTCTGAAAATTATAGTTTGTTCCTTGTTTTAGGCAAGATATAGATATAGATATAGATATAGATATAGATATAGATATAACTATAGATATAGACACATGCATCAACTGTTGAAGGAATTAGGAGATTGGAAATGGCACATTTCT
>NW_022924141.1:0-1034 GCF_012274545.1 Fukomys damarensis
GCACACACACAGGGAAAACATGGGAAACAGAAAAGGCTGCAGAGAAGCAGGTCAGCCCCCTCCACTGTCATCACTTTCCAAGAATCTGCTGCTTTGAGCAGCTGGTCAGAGAATTGGAATGTCCTTGTCTTAGGCTTCAGGACCCTGTTGCTCAGACAAAGGCTGCAGTTGGGCTGTCTTTGACCTATGGTAACCCTGCCTTGCACCCTCCCTGAGGTCACCAGGGGAGATCATGTGCTGCCTGATGCTGTCAAGATGCCTGCATGCTGTCTGCCAGGTGGTGTTGGCAGGAAGAAGGTTGCGTGGGGACTTACATCACTACTCTTTTAAGAATCTCATGCTGACAGCCGCAGCCACACTGAGCCCTCTGCTAGTCACTGATACTTCAATTCCACAAGATCCTCCTTGTACCTTTGTCCTCTAAGTGGTGTGATCTCCATTTTGTAGAGGATAAAACTGAGGCTGTTTGGATTTCCCCACCTTTGTGCGTGACACAACCACGACACAACCAATAAAAGACTCAGTTCCTTTCACTGCTGTGTATATTTAGACCCAGCACTCAAGTGGGACAGGTTCTTGGAAGCTATTGGGAAAAGTGTCCCTGGGTTTCTCCCTTTCTTTTTTAATTATCCCAGAAAATTTTCAGTTAAAATGTAGAACAAGTGCCTTTACATTCTATGCCTTTAGAGACAGCAAAATAGTGACTTCCCAAAGGAATGAATGAAGTTGGAGAATGAGATTGAATAAAATGACTGGAATTGTGCCTGGCACTTAGTACATACTCAATAAAATTCCTAAATAATTGAATAAATAATGAAGAATAAGTCAGAGCCTAAGGAATGAAAGAATTTCAACGCGAAGTGCAAATATTTTAGGAAATCATTGCCAAATTTTAAGTTCACAAAGAGTCTTATTGGAATTTGAAATTCTTCTTTTTGAACTATTGGTGAAAATTTCACTGAAGTTCATTGGTAAATTTATAGAAACAGTAAAGCCCTAGTTCACATTCCTACTACTGAATTGCTTTCAGTGGA
>NW_022924142.1:0-472 GCF_012274545.1 Fukomys damarensis
AATAAAGCAATGACAGTAGTTAGGAGGAAAGGTTGTTTAATATCTTAATAATGTAGTTATAGGCACAGGCCGAAAACACAAGCAGAGCCCCTTAATCTTTACAGTGTTCACTGTGTTGTTACCGCTGTAGCTTAATCTCTGGCTCTTCCAGGGTGTCTTGGCAAACAGTTGGTCAGCCACAGGTCCAGAATATCAGCATGGATAAGAATTAAGATGTTTTAATTTTGTTTGAAATAAAATCTTCTAATCCTACTTTTTTTGGTCCCAGAATGTTCTTTAAATATTTCACACTGACATGTACTATTGTGCTACTGGCCTGTAAGCGATGTGCTGGGCAGTTTATCCCTGCCAGATGGTGCAGGGCTATAATATATGTTTGTGTGGAACTGGTAATAGTCTGTCCTGGACCTGTCTTTGAGTTCAACTGTATTCCTGGCTCTACTTTCAAATCTTAAACTTAGAACCAGGTCAA
>NW_022924143.1:0-332 GCF_012274545.1 Fukomys damarensis
AGGTGCAGGCTGGCCCAGGTTCCAGAGTGCCCAGTGGTCTTGCAATCCCCAGTCCTGCGCTGAGTGGAGAGCATAGATGAATTTTATTTTGAGGTTTGGATTTGTTTTGAGATAGGGTCCTGCTAAGTACTTCAGGCTGGCCTGGAACTCGCAACAATCCTCCTGTCTCAGTCTCCTGAGTGTCGTCGGGATTACAGACGGTTGTCGTCGCGCCTGATAAACAAATGTGTTTTAGGAAGAGAGAGGGGCTTCGTGAATTGAACGCAAGCGTGGAGTGGGAAAAAGCTAGAGCAGGCCATTTTCTGGTGCAAGGTCATCACCTTGGACCAGCA
>NW_022924144.1:0-527 GCF_012274545.1 Fukomys damarensis
GAGAGAGAGAGAGAGAGAGAGAGAGAGAGAGAAGAGAAGGAGGAGGAAGAGGAAGAGGAAGAGGAGGAAGAGGAAGAGGAAGAGGAAGGTAGGTAGCATGTGGAGTTCTGGGATAAAGTAATGGGCATGAGATAGTCTTGGCTCTCCAAATGCCCACAGACATTGAGGACAGAATCACACCAGACAAGTGTTGTGCACTAAGTCCTATGAACATCCAAAGAGAAGACTATTAAAATTGTTACTACTTAACATAACTAAACTTGTTGTGCTGTATTATAATTTAATCTTAACTATAACTGTGCCAGTTAGGTACTGTTATGTTATGAGCCCACTTTCTAGACAAGAAGACTAAGGTACAGAGAGATTAATGAACTCAATAAACTCACTCTATTCACAATATAGTCACTTTTCTTAAGAGAAGAAAGTTAAAGCAGTTTGATAGAGAACACAAAGAAGGAACTTTTTAGGATGAGGAAGATTTAAGCATGTTTACAGACTGAGGAAAGAAAACAAACAGTGGAGAAAGA
>NW_022924145.1:0-517 GCF_012274545.1 Fukomys damarensis
TTTTGTTCTTTGCCTTGAGATAACACAGTATTTATGGTATTTCACATATTAAAGGCCCTCATGACAAAAATATCGAAACTAGGGCTAGTAACTTTGACATCTGACCATACACATATTTCTCCTAATGCAGCAGCAAGTTTCCAAATGTTGGTTTGAGGAAAACATGAATCTGTCCACCAATGTCCTGCAGATAAGCTTAAGTCTGTGGAATTTCCACGTGACCAGTCCAAAAACTTTCGAGATGGGTCATTAAATATCAAACATATAAGCCCAGTATCGCTGGATAGAATTACTTCCAGGAAACATTTGTAGGGTTATTAAGATGATTCACATGATGAACCAATCTCTCCGGCAGCCATCGGGCTCCATCATGTTCCAAAGCATAAGGAGAACCCTGAGGATGCCAGAATCTTTCTGCTTCTGAATGGCCATGCTTATCAATTTGTAAAAAAATTTAAAATATAGGTAGCATGATTTAAATTTCTGGGTGAAGAGGGGTACAATTCCCCCTTTTTTA
>NW_022924146.1:0-216 GCF_012274545.1 Fukomys damarensis
GGGAAGTAATTGAGAAGTCTCCTGAAGATCATCTGATGGTGAAAATCAGTGGGCTTAGTAAATCAAAATGATGGAAAGGAATAATATGCGTTCTGAACAATTATAGGAAGCAGTTACTGATTATCAAGTGCTAGGAGAATATATTGGTTTATGTTTGCAATCATTTGATAGGAATGCTGACACAACTTGTTAATCTATGAACGGTGTAAATAAATA
>NW_022924147.1:0-209 GCF_012274545.1 Fukomys damarensis
AGCCCAAACAGTACAAACTCATTTTCTCATGGTGATGGGGGCTGGAGAATCCAAAAACAAGCACAGTGTCCAGCAGGGCTCTTTGGACTGGTCTGTAGGTGGTCATGTCGTTCTCACAGGGCAGAGCATATGGAGAAGACAAGGACGCCTAACCCCATTCTCAAAGGCTCCACTCTCACAACCTAATGGTCTCCTAAAGCCCTTTCTTT
>NW_022924148.1:0-250 GCF_012274545.1 Fukomys damarensis
CCTTTATTTGGGTGGTTGAGATTTTGAAACAGAATGAAAGAATTAACCATTCTATCTATCTATTTATCTATCTATCTATCTATCTATCTATCTATCTATCTATCTATATTTCTATCTTTTAAAAATCTATCTCTATTTTAGTCTTTATCACAGCAGTTTCTGTGGTCAGATGTCTGAAGTTTGAAACTGGTCTCCTTTTTACTGGTCTGTGATTTGGGGCAAGTTACTTGATCTCCAGGTGGTTGGAAAA
>NW_022924149.1:0-309 GCF_012274545.1 Fukomys damarensis
GAATACTCAGTAGCTGCGGAACCCAGAAACATAAGCTTTCTTTCTGTGCTAAGCATGTATTTAGCTTCTAGTTTCTGCTGTGAGTTGTGTTGTATGCAGGTGATGCAAGGTCACATGAATGATATTCTGCTTTAAGAAATTAAATGATTAAATGTCCGATGGTGGAAACAAAGGGAGCAGGGACTTCAGAACCCCCCGATGGGGGTGAAGAAGGGAGATGAGATGTGAGCATCAGTTGCAGGGCGTACGGAAAATAATCACGAGTCAGATGTAAGGACCAACCATTGCATAGAGAATGTTACACTTGAA
>NW_022924150.1:0-284 GCF_012274545.1 Fukomys damarensis
TTTCAGAAGACCCAGGGCTCAGCCAGATGCAGCTGCGTGCCTAAAAAGCACTCATCATCCTCCAAGAGTCAGAGGACTTGGATTTCATCTTGACTCTTTGATTTTGAACTTACTAGTTTTGTGTCCTTGGGCCAGGCCTGCACTCTCTTGTGCCTCAGTGCTTTACCAAGGAGGAATAAGCACAGTACTCATCCCCTCCTAAAGGTGCTCCGCTTTGAGCTTGGCCGAAATGCGAGGTGATCCTGTGTGGCAGGAGGAGTTATTTCCTGGCTTCTCTTTAGAAC
>NW_022924151.1:0-864 GCF_012274545.1 Fukomys damarensis
GAGAATCAGAAAGCTTGGGAAGAACAGCATAATAACTGTTTAATTCCAATTAGCTGTGACTGTTGAAAGAGTAAAGAGTAATATGCAGTTCTCAGGGGAATGTGCCCAGGCTCTCGCTGCCAAGATGATACAGCAGAACGACATATTCTGAATAAAAGCTGGCAAAATATGTAGATGTCAGGAAGTTTTATCACCATATTCCCAAACTGGAATCCGATTTTAGGATGATGCAACATTTCAGATAAGAAGCAAACTCGATCCTTTAAAAGCCCTCCATTGCCCTCACCTCTAAGATTGACAACCTACTCAAAGCTCAAGCTTTCAAATCTCTTCTCAGGCCTTCATCTTGTTGCTTTCTCCCAAATAGACTGCCCAAATGCTGCTTACCACCCAACTTCCTTTGTTCATTTTAATTACTCTTCTTTCTCTTCTCAGCTCCAGCTGTTCCTTCTCCCATGAGGCTTTTGGAGCTTTGTGGGCAACTTCCGGTCATGGTAGCCACTTTGGGGTATTTCTGCATCTGGTGGGCAGTAGGGTCGGGGCAAGCTGAATGTCCTACAGAGTGTAGGCCGTTCCATTATCAGAGAGTCGTCCCATTGAAGGGCTGATATGGAGCTTATTAAGAAGTTTAAACAGATTTCATGCAGAGAAAAATCCTATCTCACCCTCTATTCTAGGTTAGTTTTCTCTACTTGGTACATAAAGTAACTCAAACAAAAATTTTTTTTTTGCTTTATACAACATATATTGCATTATTTACTTGAAACTTATTTTCTAAGTTTTTAGAAGATCTTCCTCTCAAATTAATAGTGTATAACTGCTTTTTATCAGATTAGCAGGTTCTAATATTTTTAGATTACTTCA
>NW_022924152.1:0-201 GCF_012274545.1 Fukomys damarensis
TATTTTTTATTTTTATTTTTGGTACCGGGGATTGAACTCAGGCCCTTGAGCTTTTGAAGCAGGTGCCGGAATCACCGAGCTAAATCCTGAGCCCTCCTTTTTTTTTCTGCTACCGGGGATTGTCAGATTTTTATTAAGCCTTTTACCTTGTTGCTTGGTTGGACATAAAGAATTGGACTGGGGACTTGGAAGTCAGTAAAG
>NW_022924153.1:0-240 GCF_012274545.1 Fukomys damarensis
CACTTGGTAGAAAGTCTGTTATTGGAGTGACCACTTGGGAAAGACTATCTATTTTAATATACCAACAACTATGTGTCTTCACACAGAGCACAAATAAGATTTGAATGTGAATATAATAAGACTCACAGCCCTATATTTTTGTAGCCTTAAGTGTGGCACTATTCAATCCCCGTGCATTGATTTTGATTTGATATTTTACTAGAAAAAGGCAACCCTAGTGTATTCTCCTAGGTCTTTCCC
>NW_022924154.1:0-203 GCF_012274545.1 Fukomys damarensis
AAAGTTTAATACAGATTTCCAAAACTTCAGTAATTTTATTCTAATTTAATTGTAATAGCTGGGACAGGGATTTAGCTCAGTGGCACTGCAACTGCCTGGCAAGTGCAAGGTCCTGAGTTTGAGTCCTAGTACTGGTGGTGGGGGGGTGACCAAAGCAACAAAATTTAGTCATTAAGATGTGTTAATCTTAAACAGACAAAACA
>NW_022924155.1:0-463 GCF_012274545.1 Fukomys damarensis
AAAAAAAAAAAGAAAGAAAGGCTAACTAATCTGGTGGAGGAAATTTCAAGGCAGTCTAACATTTAGGCTGTAGGTACTGCTGACTGCTTTTAGCCAGATTTATAGTAAGAATCAGGAGCAAAAAAATAGAGCAGAAAGATTCAAACTTTTTTTCCAGTTTGGCAAGAAAAGAGGCATGTATAAAGTTGGGGCCACAGACAATGTATTTTCTAAAGAGATTAACATCATTAAAAGAAACCAAGTACTTGGTACCAGGAAAGAAGAAAGATGAGGGCATCTCAGGAGTCAGAAAGACCCCACTGATCACAGGCTGAAGGGTATAAAAGTGTAAGTTGTTTGTAACACTTTGCTTTGAGAAGAGAGCTGCAGGGTGCTCTACTCGCTCAGAGATGCCTAAGGAAGCATTTTCCAGTATTCAGCCATCCAGGTACCCAGAAGCCATGGTTCAAGGAGGCACAGCTAC
>NW_022924156.1:0-235 GCF_012274545.1 Fukomys damarensis
CCCAAGGATCCCTTCTCAGGAGACGGACGTACTCCAGAAAACTAAGGGAGTAAATCAAGAAAGAGGGAGATAAGGGATTGAGGAAAATGCAAGAAACTGTCAATGAGGATATGCAGAGTGCTGTGGGCCTGCAGGCAGGGAGAGAGATCCAGGGCAAATAAATACATAGAATGTTTTTCATGAAGATATAAACTCTTGGCAGAGCGCTGGGGATAGAAGCACATCTATAATATGG
>NW_022924157.1:0-225 GCF_012274545.1 Fukomys damarensis
AACATTCCTTATTTAATCATAAGAAACAAACCTTTTTCTCTAGAAATTAAGTAACAAATGAATGAATTGACAAAGTTGGCTTTAAGTACTACAGATATTTCATTCTTCGTTTTGGGTCATCATTTGGAATGTATTGAGAAATGTGAATTTCTACCCTGCCTATTCCACAACTTTACTTTTAAGCACAGGCTGCCTCATAATCAATCCTTTCCAAACTGCAATCTA
>NW_022924158.1:0-314 GCF_012274545.1 Fukomys damarensis
ATTCATATCAAGATTTGTTTCTTTTTACCAGTGAAATGATACAATATAAGAGATTAATCAGAGGTGGTAACCACTTTTTTTAATTCAGCAAGTAATTGTTCAGTTTTTATTCTAAGCTAGGAGGCACCTATCTGTATTCTAGGCTTAAATACACACAGTGATCTTGCCTTCATAAGACTTATAAAAATTAAAGAGAGTCTGAGGCAGGATGATCTGAGTTGAGCTCAGTAAGTGCAACTTAGTGACTTAGTGAGATTCTGTCTCAAAATAAACAATAAAAAAGGGCCGGGGATGTAGTTATATAAAGGCTCTGC
>NW_022924159.1:0-989 GCF_012274545.1 Fukomys damarensis
TGGAAAGGCCCTGAGCTGCTGCCTTGGGTGTGGTAAGCCCTTTTGTCACCCTGGCATGCCTTTGTGGTGCAGCCTCATTGGCCAATGCTCTTATGTCCTGGGCACACAGCTGGAACACTAGGGAGCCCACTGTGTCAGAAAGAAATGTGTATTTTTCTCCATGAAGGATGGCATTTGGCTTTAAACTGCAGTGGCTTAAATGAATGCAGATCTTTTTTTTGACACAAAAATTATATGTATTCATATATATGACATGTTCATGGCTCAGATTCCTTTTGTGCCACCATCCTAGCCTGTGGTTTTTATTTCATGGTTGCATGCATCTCTCCATTAAGTCCACATTTCAGGCAGAAAAAAGGCAGAAGAGAAAACGTTGACATCAGCAGACTTCCACTTACATGTCTTTGAGCAAAACCTTGTCAAATTTGGTTTCCATAGAATACAAGAAATTTAGATTTTAATTGCCTCTGTAAAATAGCAGTTGGGCTAGAGAACTGTACAGAATGTTCAACTTCTTTCCTACTCAATTCTGTAATTTTCCTGAAATTCCAGCCTAAAGTATAGTAGACCTATGGCTGTGACTTTAAAAATAGCTCTCTGGTTTAGCTTTGGTATTTCTTTGTTGATTTTTTTGTCTTGTTGATTTGTTTATATGTGAAAGTGGGGTATTGAAGTTTTCCACTATGATAGTGTTGGTGTTTATCTGGTAGTATTTGTTTTATGAAGTTGGGTACACCAGTATTTGACCTTCTTTGCCTCTTTTAGTCAGCTTTAGCTTGAAGTTCACCCTGAGAGTAAAATTGTTACCCCTTCTTGCTTTTGGGGTCCTGGTGCATGGAATATTATTCCCTATCCTTTGATTGTACTCTATGAATGGATTTTTAGATTAGGTGTGTCTCTTGTATGCAGCAAACCATTAAATACTGTTTTGAAAAAAAAATTTGTTTTTGACCCAGTCTGCCAATGAAAGGGAACAGCGACGCTCAACA
>NW_022924160.1:0-344 GCF_012274545.1 Fukomys damarensis
GTCTCATGCTTTGCTCTTTAATGCACAATGGCACTGTGTATTTAAAAATCAAATTGTCAAAACTGCTCAAGTGGTTTCAGTGCTCTGTGCTATGCTAAGTAATTTCACTAAAGTGACAATAATAGATGCTACGATAACATCTACACCAAAAAATTAAATATTCTATGAATATAATGGGAAAGATCTTAATGTTTTGTGAAAGGGACATGAATAGTTAATTGTGGTATCACTTTATAATGATAAGTGTTTTAGGTTTTATTTTTACTTTTTTCTTTTCATATGTTTCTTTTAAATCAAAAGATTACTAAATTTTCAAGGTTGTGGAATATCCTCTCATAGAGAAA
>NW_022924161.1:0-347 GCF_012274545.1 Fukomys damarensis
TGTAACTGTACTGTATACCTAAAATGTACCAATAAACTCAATGAGGAAAAAAAAAAGAATACAGGAGCAGCTTCATATGTTAAATTTTAAATCTGTGCCTTTAGCATGGTATTACTTTACTAATAAGTGGAATACATTGGGCATATTATATCTTTGCTAAAGCTAACCTGTGCATGTAATGAAGTCCTTATTTCCAATGACAAAATATTTTACATAGAGCATTTGACTTCTCTTTATCATCCACAAATAATCTGAAAGGTTTTTCCTTAAGGGATTACCTTCCATTGTTAATTATAAGATAGATAAGAGTAAAAGCATTCATACGTTTATCATGGAGTATACATATG
>NW_022924162.1:0-1784 GCF_012274545.1 Fukomys damarensis
GTGTGTGTGTGTGTGTGTGTGCGCGCGCGCGAGCGCGTTGGGTCATTTGTGTCTTGTTTAACTATTTCCAATTGGTTTGGATTACCTATAGGGTTGCTGCCCTTTGCACTTGTGATAAATGAAAGTTTGCTCTCTATACAATAATTACCAGGGGAGCAGGGAGGAAAACGCTCCCGAGGTTCTGTCTGTTGGGGCTTTCTGTAATTTCCTACTAACCATGTACATAAGGTATATCTTTATCAGGGCCCAGTAGGTAAGAAGGGGAGAGACTCTGTGCTACATTTTTCAGATAGAAATAATTAGCTCTTACTGCTTTTGCATACAATTTACCAGCTCGGCTGTGTGGTCCCAACTCTCAACAGTCTGGTGTCTGGAAGGCCTCATCTGCATGACGACCCTGTGCTGGCATGAACAACCCAGCCAGGGAGTCACCAATGCAGCAGCCATTACGGACGGTGTGATGGTGTCGTGGAAAGCACCACCCAAGGGTCTGAAAACGCTAGAGTACTAGGCTTGAATCTGGTATCAATGAGCTCTATGACCTTTCCTTGGGTAAGTTACTCAGCCTCTATGGGACTCAGCAGGAAAAAGAAGGGATTCCACTGGATCAGGATCTTCCAACGAGCGTCCGGAGTTGTTTGAAAAAGAGATCTATAGACCCGTCAATCTGGAAAGTGTTCAGTTAGACAAATTTCAGAAGTCTGCTTTCCAACAAGACTTTGCTAAAACTTCAAAATGCCGATGTGTACAACGAAGCTCCATGAATGCTATCTTCCAAATGGATGTAAGAAAAATGTCTGGCAAATCACACTCCGGGAAATGCTACCTAGGGGTCCCTCTGGCTCTGAAATACTATGCCTGATTCCTGGGCCTACCTGTTAGAGAGGCACCTAAACTTCAAGGCCTGCCTACCCGTTTCCCACCAATCAGTAATTCATGCCTCTCATTTTTCTGTGGATATCTAAACCTTGAATGTTATCATCACAAGTTTTGCATCTGAATATGCTCTGGTCTGTTCATTCATTCGTTCATCTGATCAAAAATATTCATTAAGGTTAAGCATTTACTATGTTCTGAGTATCAGAGAGAAAGGAATAAGATGTAGTCCCTAAGACTTAGTTCCTTCTGTCATATCCAGGCTCTAGGCAGGCCCTCTTTAGCATCCCCCTCAGCAACTAGCGTAGTGCAAGGAAGACAATATCACTCAAGAGACACCTGAGTATGGTGAGGGGTGCAGAATACCAACACAGTGGGTCACTTTTCTTGAATTGAGACTACTGAACAGAATCATCCTTAAACATCCTATAATTTAAATACTTAGCCCTTATTGGAGTTGATGTCAATTGTAATGAACAGGTAGAGAGCTTCGCAAAGGACCCTGCATGTACTAAGTGTTCAGTAAATGTGTGCTAGCAACAGGAGCTCAATAGTTGTTTCTAAAGGCTAGAATTAATTCTCTCTGTCTTCATTAGAAACAAACCTACATTTATAACTCAATAGTGAACTCTAAAATATTCATGATTAGAAGCAGAAGCCATCATGGGGTGGGGGAAATGAAAGACTGTAGCAGTGTTTGCTTGATAATTTCTGCTTAAGTAACTTCTTGTTTGGGTGAGTTGGGCAAATTCTTATCTACTAGGTATGTCCACATATGGTCACGGTTGGCAATTCTACCCAGAGAGAGAGAGAAAATAAGAATGAAAATGCAACAGGAAACATGTCCTTTTCCCAAGTTCCCTTCTTTAAATTTTTCAGAAAAAATAAATTCATTTCTATGATCATAA
>NW_022924163.1:0-260 GCF_012274545.1 Fukomys damarensis
TTCTAGAAGCTTAAAATCCAGCATTAGGTTGTTTATTTGAGCTCACTCTGTTTTCCTAGTGTGTGCATTCACAGCTATAAATTTCCCTAGAAGAGCTGCTTTAATTGTGTCCCATAGATTCCTGTATGTTGTGTTGGTATTATCGGTAAAAACTGTCTAATTTCTTCTTTAATTTACTCTGTCACCCATTGTTTGCTCAGGAGAGTGTTATTCAATTTCTACGTGTTTGTGAAGTTCTTGTGGTTTTTTTATTTTTTTTT
>NW_022924164.1:0-1133 GCF_012274545.1 Fukomys damarensis
AAGAAAGAAGAGTGAATTTCTAGATTTTTAAAAAATAATGTTAAATGTTTTTCAAAGTCTGAAAGTGATGAAGAATTAAATACACTTACTGAGTCCATGGAATATCTGAAATATACTTTGGATGAAGAAAAGAAGAAAAATGAGGAACTGCAAAATGAGCTAACTAGGTAAGATTTTTACGTCAAATCTTGTTAACCATTCATTCAATGATTTCACTAACTTTACTAAAGCTAACAGCAGCCTATATCATTCTTTAACAACACTAAAATTAATCTTGATTCATCTTCTATTTTCTGTGTAGCTCTTTTTTATTTATAAAATGTCTAATAGAATTACACTTCTTTTGCATGGGTCCACATGTACATGAGGTATACATGTTATTAGCCTTCTGTTTGCTGTGTGTATGTACCTTCTGTTTGCTGTATGTGTCTTCACAAATATATGCTACGTAAATAATGTATATCATCTCAGTTTTTTTGTTTTGTTTTGTTTTGTTTTTTGTCCCGGGGATTGAACATGGTTCCTTATGCTTGTAAGGCAGGCGGCAGAACCACTGAGCTAAATCCCCAGCCCTGTATAGTCATCTCTTGATGTATTCAGAGTATTGGGTCCAAGACCTCCTCAGATACCAAAATCCATGGACACTCAAGTCTCTTCATGGTGTAGTGTTTGCATACAACCTACTCAACCCTCCCATACACTTTGTATCATCTCTAGATTACTTACAATATCTAATATAAGGGTTGTATACGTTATTGTTATATCATTCAGGGAATAATAACAAGAAATAAATCATCAGTATGTGCTCAGTGCAGATGCATTTTTCTTTTCTGAGTATTTTCAGTCTACTATTAGATAACTGACAGATAGAAAGCAGTGATGGTATATATGTCCCATACACAAAAAAAATGAAGGTATGACTTGCAGGTGCAAATGTTTCTACCACCAGATGAAGAAAATGGGGTATTTTCCAACACAGATACTTTTCTATTTATTTTTGGACAACTAGTGTTTGTTATGATTCTACTCAATGTTTTTCTCTCCTTTAATTGTCTGTCTTTATAAACATTGTATTGCATCTCTTGCATTTTGTCAACATTGTGGGAGCAAAAGTTGAAATTTCTTCTTAAAAC
>NW_022924164.1:1235-2022 GCF_012274545.1 Fukomys damarensis
TATTTCCTCTATTTTTCCTACTTTGATCACTTTGATGTTTTGTTTTGTTTTGCTTTTCATTTGGCATTGAATTTAAGTCCTTGCACTTGATGAACATATGCTCTACCACTGAGCTACACCTCCAGTCCACCTTCAGATTTTTGTGTGCACTTTCTTTACCTGTTCACCATAGTTTAAAGTTGCCAAAGTGTATTTTTAAACTTTTTCTAACCCTTCATATATAAATATATTTTTTCCTCCCAGGTTACTGGGCTTTAGCTAACAACAATAAGTTCATTTTTGTTGACATATCAAAGTGGTTATTAATTATAAGAATCCTGTATATGGTTACAGTGTTAGCTCTGTACCTGTCACACATATATCACACACTTTCTGCATATTATTCATCTAAGATTATAATTGCCTCAGAATGCTTTCAAGGAATGTTAGGTGAAAACAACAAATGAAAGAGGATCATAATTTCTAGATTTGTTTCTTTTATGATAGAACATAATATCTGTTTAAACAACACTTTCAAAACTTTACTTCATACATTCCTGCAGATATAAGCAACTTTTAAAAATGACAAAAGCAAAGTTAAATGAGCAAGAAAATGGAGACTTCTGTTTGCATGAAGATTTTAAATCCAAGGATATTCCATTTAACACGTTAATGCACAAGGTAATTTTTAATTACTTAGTTTGGGGAACTATGAATCTCTCAGTGTGTTGAGCAGTGAAATGAGGTTTTGTTCTTTTTTTAACTTTATAGACTTGATATCAATGAAAAATGTACCACTTTTCTATTA
>NW_022924165.1:0-656 GCF_012274545.1 Fukomys damarensis
CAGCAGTGTGCTGGGAATTTGCCTACCCTGCCGCCAGTGTTTCACAGCAGTGCTGCTTCTCTTTTCTCCTCAGAGGCCACAAGAGGAAGCTGAACGACGAGGATGCTGCCAGTGAGTCCAGCAAGGAGTCCAGCAATGAAGACGAGGAGGGCAGCAGCTCTGAGGCAGATGAGATGGCAGCAGCACTGGAGGCCGAGCTGAATGACCTTATGTGACTTCGGTTCCACTTCACGTGCCCTGTGCCAGCCCTTGGTCCCCTTTCTCCACAAAGACTTGTATTTTCTAGAGCTCCGCACACAAAAGCACATTATTTTGCAGAAACAGGTGTTTTTAAGAGGTTTTACTATAGGAAAGTCTACTTTTTTAAGTGACAGAGCATTATGGGAATCGGTGTGCTATGCCAAAGAACTCAGCAGAGCCTCGCATGTAGTTGAGACTGGATTTTTGTGGTTTCTTGTCACATAGTAAGGGTTATTTTCCTTTGGGGGATCCCTTTAAATACCACAGTATATTCTTTCGGGTGAAGACTCTGGGAGCGCCAGTAAGACTCAGAATGATGTAGCGAGAACCTGGCATCTTGTCTTGCTGCTTCACAGCTGAAGCTGAAGTTCTGAAGGATGTTTAAATGACACAGCCATGTACATGTGTACAGAACA
>NW_022924166.1:0-754 GCF_012274545.1 Fukomys damarensis
GTGTGTGTGCACACTCATGTGTGCTTCCATGGGTATTTTAGGATTATTTTTCTATTTCTGTGAAAAATGCTATCGAAATTTAGATAGGGCTTGCATCGGACTTATAAATCACTGTGCTTATGGACATTTTAATGATGTTATGCCTTGAAGTCCATGAACATGGGATACCTTTCCACGTATTTGCATCATCTTCGATTTCTTTCATCCGTGTTTTAGCTGGACGTGGTGCTGCACATCTGTCATCCCAGCACTTTGGGTGACTGAGGCAAGTGGATCACAAATTCAAGCCCAGCCTGGGCAACTTGGCTACTTAGCAAGACCTTGTCTTAAGATAAAAATTAAAAGCAGTTGGAAGATAGACCTCCACGCAAAGGCCCTGATTCAATCCAAAAAAAAAAAATTTTTTTTTCACCAAAAATAATGTTTTACAGCTTTGTATACAAATCTTTTAACTGCTTGGTTAAATTTGTTCCTATGTGTTTCATTATCTCTAGTGCTATTGTAAGTGAATCTTTCCTTCCTTTCTTTCTGATACTTGTCAATGTACAGAAAAACACTTGATTTTTGCATATTGATTTTGTATCCTGCAACTTTACTGAGTTCATTTGCAAATTCTCGTGATTTTTTGGTGAACTCTTCAGGACTTTTTACACACTAGACCATGTCAAGAGCCAGGCATTGTGGTGAAAGCCCATAATCATGGCACTTGGGAGGCTGAGTCAGGAGGATTTCAAGTTTGAGGCCAGCAGAGACC
>NW_022924167.1:0-200 GCF_012274545.1 Fukomys damarensis
ACTCACTGCAAGATAAATAGGTAAAACACCTGTGCAGACATAGGTGTTGGAAAGGATTTTCTACACAGAACCTCAATTGCACAAGAAACAGCAGCAAGAATCAACAAATGAGTTTATACTAGACTGGAAAGTTTCTTTACAAAAGAATCAATCAGTAGAGTGAAGAGGCAACCTACATTTTTGCTAGCATCTCCTCAGAC
>NW_022924168.1:0-247 GCF_012274545.1 Fukomys damarensis
GTTTAAACTCTTCAATTAAACTAAAAGGGAAGCAATATTCCCAAATTCATTCCTGGAAGCAAGCATCACCTTGATCCACAAAGCATAAAAAGACCCAACCAAAAAAGAGAACTATAGGCCAATCTTACTAATGCAAAAATCTTTAATAAGATACTTGCAAACAGAATGTAGGAGATCATTAAGGTGATTATACACCCTGACCAAGTGGGATTCATCCCAGGGATGCAGGAATAGTTCAACACACTTC
>NW_022924169.1:0-388 GCF_012274545.1 Fukomys damarensis
GATGCCGTCAGTAATCTGGGCTTGTTCTGTTCTAAGCCCTCTCCGGGTTTATTTGCTTAATTCCCACAACAGTTTCATTAATGGGCTTACTAGTCCTATTTTGCAGATGAGTAGATGGAAGCCCAGAATGATCGGTGAACTTGCCTGAGGCTGCACAGTAAGTAGGGAAGTGAAGATTTACACCCAGCTGTGCTAGGCCTGATGCTCACTGGGCTGAGTATCTTAGAGCGGGCTCAGATCCCATGAGAACGGATCGATATTAATGCCTGGGAGACGCTTGGGTCATGGAGTGGGGACAGAAGGGCTTAGAACCCGCTGGCCAAGCTGAAGGTCCACTCTCATGGGTCAGACAGGGGTACCTCCACCTCTGAGCACAGTGGAGAGGTCC
>NW_022924170.1:0-230 GCF_012274545.1 Fukomys damarensis
GACTAACTTGAAAATCTTTCTTATAAGAAAGAAGTATCCCAAGCAAGCAACTGAGTAGAGAAAAGGGGAAGTAAAGGTGGTCTCGCTGTCTATATCATGTATATTAACACACATGAAGCCACCTGCAATTGTGGATGAGTCTGAGTTTGTATTTGAAAGATGAGCAGTAATAAATTGAATGACAGCATTGTCGGGGAGAGAGAGATCACTCTTGCCAGAAAACGCTATCA
>NW_022924171.1:0-224 GCF_012274545.1 Fukomys damarensis
TTTTTCCCCTAGCATGTGAGCTTGCTCTGCCTTGGAGAAGGCTATGGAGTTGCTATTTCATTTTCTAATAACATTAGATTGTAGATTTGGGCCAGAAGTGGTTGTGAATGACTGTTAATAAAGAGATGGCTAATGCTGTCTGAATTTGATGAGTCAGTGTCTCTGATATTTTGAAGTTGCCTGGTTCTCTCTCTCAAATTGAGTTGTGCAATACTTTTTTTTTT
>NW_022924172.1:0-1032 GCF_012274545.1 Fukomys damarensis
CGTCACTTAGCCGTTTAAAGCGAAAGCAGTCAGTTTCATGAATATGAAGTACTCCACAGAGGAGGGTGCTGCAACTCTGTGACTTTACCAGTGAAGTCAACATCTTTTGTGGAGTACAACTGTATTCCTTTTTCTTTGTAGGTCTGTGCCTGGCACAGATTGAGACACTGTTGTGAGGCACTTTTAGCAGAGAAGCCCTTCAGGCCTAAGAGAGTGCCTAGCAGCTCTGAGTGCATACAAGCCTCCAGAACTCTGTATACTTGGGGATAAGTTCAGTTTGACATTAGAAGACAAACGCACTTTGCAGAGGGCTTTTGCGGTTTAAAGTGCAGTTTTCCTCGGGAAACAGCTTCTCTCACTGCTTAGCCATTTAATGTGAAAGTGGTCAGTTTCATGAATGTGAAGTATTCCACAGAGAAAGGTGCTGCAACTCTGTGAGTTTACCAGTGATGTCCACCTCTTATGTGGAGTACACCTGTATTTCTTTTTGTTTGTAGGTCTCTGCCTGGCAGAGAGTGAAACACTGCTGTGAGGCACTTTTCGCAGGGAAGCCCCTCAGGCCTAAGAGAGTGCCTAGCAGCTCCGACTGCACACAAGCCTCCAGAAGTCCGTATACTTGGGGATAGGTTCAGTTTGATGTTAAAACACAAACGCAATTTTCAGACGGCTTCTGCGGTTTAAAGTGCAGTATTCCCCGGGAAAGAGCTTCTCTCCTCACTTAACCGTTTAAAGCGAAAGCAGTCAGTTTCATGAATGTGAAGTACTCCACAGAGGAAGGTGCTGAACTGCACACACCTCCAGAAGTCCGTATACTTGGGGATAGGTTCAGTTTGATGTTAAAACACAAACGCAATTTTCAGACGGCTTCTGCGGTTTAAAGTGCAGTATTCCCCGGGAAAGAGCTTCTCTCCTCACTTAACCGTTTTTAGCGAAAGCAGTCAGTTTCATGAATGTGAAGTACTCCACAGAGGAAGGTGCTGCAACTCTGTGAGTTTACCAGTGAAGTCAACATCTGATGTGGAGTACAACTCT
>NW_022924172.1:3051-3370 GCF_012274545.1 Fukomys damarensis
TATTCCTTTTTGTTTGCACATCTCTGCCTGGCAGAGATTGAAACACTGTTGTGGAGCACTTTTCACAGAGAAGCCCTTCAGTCCTAAGTGAGTGCCTAGCAGCTATGAGTGCACACAAGCCTCTCGTACTCTGTTTACTTGGGGATAGGTTCAGTTTGACGTTAGAACACAAACGCACTTTGCAGAGTGCTTGTGCGGTTTACAGTGCAGTTTTCCCCGGGAAACTGCTTCTCTCGCCGCTTAGCCGTTTAAAATTAAAGCGGTCAGTTTCATGAATGTGAAGCACTCCACAGAGAAAGGTTCTGCACCTCTCTGAGTT
>NW_022924173.1:0-221 GCF_012274545.1 Fukomys damarensis
CAGTATTTGTTATTATTATATTTTTGATGATAGCTATTCTATCTTGATTAGATAACATCTCAAAGTAATGTTGATTTGTGTTTCCCTTATGATCAGTGATGTTGAACATTTTTCATGTATTTATTGGTCATTTGTATTTCTTCTGAGAAGCATCTGTTCATTTTGGTTGCCTGTTTTGTTTCTTAATTGGGTCTTATATTTTGAGGAGACTATTTTTTGAG
>NW_022924174.1:0-211 GCF_012274545.1 Fukomys damarensis
CACACACTTGTGATCTTCCCGCCTCAGCACCCATATGCTGGAATCACAGGTGTGCCCCACATGTGGGTCTCTCTTTCTCTTCATTGTGCCTCATACTCAACGTGTAGGACCCGGGAGAGACAAAGGCAGATGGGCCTCACACCATTCATTCCTACCAGGCCCCTTCCTTTAATGGCTCCCCAGTGTTTCCAGGTCCAAGTTCAAACGCGTT
>NW_022924175.1:0-350 GCF_012274545.1 Fukomys damarensis
ACAGATCGAGAATACATAGTTGGTTGGTCAGTGGTGTGGTATTGGGGATAGGGCTTTTGAGGTTTGAACTTCTGATTTCTTCCCCAGGATAGAAGCTAAATCAGTGTTGGGTTTCTCTGGTTTTGCTCAAGTCTGGATTCCATACATGTTAATGTGTGGCTTATGACATGAACAACTTGCTTTTCGCTACCCCTCTACCTTATAGTATGACTTGTGTGTAGAATCTGAACAGAAGCCAAATTACTTAAATTGAAATAATAGGAAAAAATTTAGGGAAAAACACATACTAGAAAGGCACAGGTAAAGCAAAGCAAAGCAAAGCAAAGCGAGCAAGCAAGCTGAAACTCTGT
>NW_022924176.1:0-217 GCF_012274545.1 Fukomys damarensis
GGAAGGCCCAGATATCAATTCAGTGTCCACAGAGGCTGGCAGAGTGTCAGAGTACACAGTGCACTTCTGGGCTATGACAGAGCTGAGTTATCATAATGGCGATGAGCTGGCAGTTCGGAACTGTGGTCATGGTTACCAGAGAGGTGTGGATTGCAAGTGTGGAGAAAGCAGCACACCACCTTGGGACTAATTGTCATGCCCATCCATTCAGGCCAAT
>NW_022924177.1:0-259 GCF_012274545.1 Fukomys damarensis
AATAGGGGCCCCCCGCCCCCTGAAGTGTAGACGACGCGACGCGGGGAGTGGAATGGGGACCCTATCCCATCCCCATCATCGAGCTCTCACCCTACTCGCTGGCCCCTCACTGCCCACTGGCAACGCGGTGCGACGCTCGCGTCCTTGGAAATACCCAGTGCATCCCAGCTTCCTGAAAGGTGCTGCCCTCACCTACCTCGCACAGGCGAAGTACCCAGTAGGCGACTTCCTTCTGGATCACGCTCACCAACCCTAACCC
>NW_022924178.1:0-248 GCF_012274545.1 Fukomys damarensis
AAATCACACAAACTCTAGGAACTTGTTGAAGACAAGAAGGAAAGACAGAATGAAAGAACAAAGGAAAGAATAGAACATCCTAGTAGCAATAGGGAAGCTAGAAACTGTATTCACTTTTCTTTGAAACTAATGAGAATCAGGAGAAGGAAAAAGAAAGAAGAAAAGAAAAAGAGAGAAGAACTACCAATTAGGACAGGAATAGGAACGAAAAGGTTGATGAAGAACAATGTGGGAGAGTGAAAGATGCA
>NW_022924179.1:0-212 GCF_012274545.1 Fukomys damarensis
TTAACCACAGAGAGTAATTATTATATTTTCTGATAAATATAAATTTAACCATAAATTAAAAATAGATAAATATGTTTACCAGTTGTTTAGGAGGTAGGTTTTCATTTAGACATGTCTTCGAAGAAAATTTTCTTTTCTTCTGGAAAGTACAAGAGGAAACTACCTGAGGCTTTTGAGGGGAACCTGCGGCATCAGTGTTGTAACACTTACCT
>NW_022924180.1:0-206 GCF_012274545.1 Fukomys damarensis
CTTTTCAAAGTTGATTTAATAAAAGGTTATCGAACCAAATAAATGTGATTCAAAATTCAAGAAATTATTCTTCTGCATTGATAATTAATCAAGATCACCTATGTTTTTAGGGATTTAATAACCACATCCAGTAGCTTCTAAATCTTATAATGCATTATTAGTGAGTCTGGTTCTTTACAAACCTAAACAGTGATCCAGCTGCACAG
>NW_022924181.1:0-799 GCF_012274545.1 Fukomys damarensis
ATCTCATCTTCTCACATATTGGGGATTTGTAGTTCTACATTTTTCTTTTAACAGGAAGCAATTTAACATAATAGCTTCACATTACTAAAATTTAGGTTTCCACCAAATATAATGGTGCATGTTTATAATTGCAACACCCTGGGAGGTAGAAGCAAAACCACAAGTTCAAGCCCAGACTTAGCAACTTAAAAACTAGTCAAGATGCTATCTCAACACAAAACATACAGATCTCACTAGAGATGTAGCTCATTGTGAAAGGCCTGAGCTCAATCTCCAGTACCAAAAAAGTAAATAACTAGATAAATAACTAAAGCAAGACTCGAATACTACAATGCACATTTCTTCTTCCCATTTCTGATACACACGTAAACTATAGAGTACCAATCTCATCACAGGATGCAGCTATTTTCTTTTTTTTTCTTTTTATTTCTTTCTTTTATTGAGTTTATTGGTAAATTTTAGGTATACATTACAACTGCATTCATTATTGGTATCTTGTACCTTTTCATGACAGGTCTCGGTTCTCATTTTTACCCCTTGTCCATGCCCTCTGCTGTTTCAAATATCACGCTTTAAGTGATTTTCACACAAGGCCTCCAGAATCACATTTAGAAAAAAACTTCCAGGAGCCTGAAAACTGCTTTTTGCTCACACAAGAAATGGATTTTTACTGTCACAATAAGATACAGAAAGCTTACTTTGACTATCATGCACAAATATATTAACAGAAAGACTTACTAACAAATACTATCGAATTATTAATGAAACATTTAAAATAACAAAAATATAGTGACTTACC
>NW_022924182.1:0-1131 GCF_012274545.1 Fukomys damarensis
TTTTTTACACATGAAAGAAATGAGGTCTTTGTTTTTAAATGACAGTGAGGGATTTAAAATATAGCTCTATGTGAATTCAAAGTCTGTGTCTTACCCATAACATTACATAACCTCCATGGAACGTTAAAAACATTCATGAGTATTGGAAAAGATTTTCTGCTGAAACAGGAAACAAGAACAAGGATAATACTGATACTAAACAAAATTAACCATCTCATTTCTATTGCATGGTTATGGGATCTAATAACTTACTTAAGAAAATATAGGACAATATAATGTGCTACTTCACAGTTCAGAAACACTTCTCCATGAAAATAATTCTAAAATACTCAGATTACATAGACTGCCAAACAAATTAGGCTCAGAGACATTTGACAATGCCTTCTGTTAGGAACTCAAAAGAAAAAAAAGGAATTTAAATGATTCTTTAAGAGACTTGAAATTCACTGTACATATTTCTTCCATATAAAAAAAAAAGTAGTTTAATGGTATAGTCAGGTACCCAAAAAAGAAATTACAGATCCACAGCTTACCTGTAACCAATCACTATTAATGTGAAATGATCAGCTCTATCCCTCAAGAAGTCATGTTATCTTTAGGATTTAGTCTTCTTAACTATAAAGTTAAGAAACTTGTCTGGGTAACAATATCTATGATCCTTTCCTGCTCTAAAATTAAAATGATCAATAGTAATTCTCTTAAAATTGGATCCAATCAAGTCCTAAAATCCTTAACTGTTCTTAATCTGTAACTTAATCTTCTTGACTTGGGCCTAATAATTCTAAGTCACTTTAACCCATAGTAGAATTAAGCTTTTCTGACCTGACACTAGCAAAGTCAAAATTAGTGATTCTTTTCCTTTGTTTTAGATTTTATATTCTTAGACATGGCCTTTTTCACTCAATTAGCATTGCTCAACATGCATACGTCGGTATGTTAAGTATAGGAAAAAAAATAGTATATACAGGTTGAACATCCATAGTCCAAAACTCTGCAATCTAAAATGCCCTCAAATCTGAAATATTGTGAGCACCAACAAGATACCTAAGAAGTTTCAGATTTGGGATTTTTGGATTAGGGACTATGCAAATATTCCAAAATCACCAAAATTTGAAATATAAAACACTTTGG
>NW_022924183.1:0-227 GCF_012274545.1 Fukomys damarensis
TGTCTTTTCTCCAATATATGTTTTTGGCTCCTTTCTGACCTCCACAGCTTGTAAGAGGAGAGTGTTAGTTTGGCTCATGGATTTTAGATAATTCAGTCCATGGCTGGTTGGCATGGCAGAGGGGTATGGTGGAAGAAATGGACCCACTTCATGACAACCAGGAAAGGTGGAGGGGCAGGTGCAGGGACAAGGGCAGACCCTTCTAGGCCCTTCCGCAGTGTCCCACT
>NW_022924184.1:0-242 GCF_012274545.1 Fukomys damarensis
ATATAAGATAAACCATGCAATATTAAAACATGGGTGTCTGATTTATTTTACTTAACATTATGGCCTCCAGATGCCTCGATTTGCCTACCAATGACTTAAGTTTGTCATTCTTTATGGCAGAGTAATATTCCATTGTGTATAAATACCATGCATCAGCATTCATCAGTTGAAAGAGAGATAGGCCACTTCCAAGATTTTGCCATTATAAATTGTGCTGCTAAAAAATATGGGTATGCATGTAT
>NW_022924185.1:0-366 GCF_012274545.1 Fukomys damarensis
ATGATCAGTCAATTCTGTGGGAATTCTTTATCTGTTGAAAGGATTTATTTTTATTACTACAAACTTGTAATGCATGACAATTACATTCCTCTTGAAGACTTGGCCCTTGCTCATAACACATCTTAATTCTTTTTTGAAATCTCTTCTCCTCCCTCCTCCCTACCTTTATCTCTTGATATCTTTCCTTTTTTCTATTATCTATTCCTCACTTTGCACTTTATTTTAATTTAGGTGTATCCTCTAAGAGAAATCATGTGATATTTAAGATTGTATTTTGATCTGTTTCACTTAACATTGTGGTTGCCAGGTACATCCATTTTCTATAAATGATTAAAGTTTATCCTTCTTTATGAGCATATCACCTAC
>NW_022924185.1:631-937 GCF_012274545.1 Fukomys damarensis
AATATGAACAAATATTTCTTTCAAATGAGAATGACAAACATTATTTGGAAATGGTACCCAGCTCCCATAATGCATTGAAAATTTCCCAACAGGAAACCAGCCCCAAACCCAACTTCCAAACCAGCCCTGGCCTCGTGGTTCAGGTGCAGCTCCAGCTCTCCATCCCTGCTGACATCTGCAGGAGCTTCTTAACTTTGCTCCCAGAGACCTCCCTTGTGATGTGTGTCATGCACAGTACTCAGAGCCTGGGGCCAGGAAAACTGATTCTTGGCTGTGTTCTGGAGTAGGAGATGGAACAATTGGAGC
>NW_022924186.1:0-217 GCF_012274545.1 Fukomys damarensis
CAGGTTAGTGGTTTGTGACCTTAAGAAAGCCACTTAAAAATATTGAGTTTCAGTGCCTATGGTAATTGCACTGGGGATTTGGCCGGGTCAATGGACATAATGCAAATGATGTGCTTTGAGTCTCACAAACTGAGATAAAACTCAGTGAAAGAGCGGCATAGGTCTGGGAAACACTAGACCAGTTTTGCATCTGGCTTTTGTTGTTTTTGTGCGACCA
>NW_022924187.1:0-473 GCF_012274545.1 Fukomys damarensis
GATTGATACACTGTGGTGAGGGGCTTGTACCAGAAAATCCCTTCAGGCCTAGGAGAGTGCCTAGCAGCTCTGAGTTCACAGAAGCCTAGAAACAACTCTGTATACTTGGGGATAGCTTCAGTTTGAGGTTAGAACACAAACGCAATTTCCACAGTGCTTCTGCAGTTTAAACTGAACTTTTCCCCTGGAAACTGCTTCTTTCTCCACTTAGGCTTTTGAAACCAAAGTGGTTAGTTTCATGAATGTGAAGAACGCCACAGAGATAGGTGCTGCAACTCTGTGAGTTTACAAGTGAAGTCCACCTCTTATATGGAGTCTAATTGTATTCATTTTTCTTTGTACGTCTCTGCCCAGCAGAGATTGAAACAGTGTTGTGAGGTGCTTGTACCAGAAAAGCCCTTCAGGCCTAAGAGAGTGCCTAACATCTGTGAACGCGCACAAGCTTCCACAACTCTGTATACTTGCTGATAGGT
>NW_022924188.1:0-317 GCF_012274545.1 Fukomys damarensis
ACTACCACAAAAGATGAATTTCTAAACTGTGCTTGATTCTACTGTTTTGCTAATTGTATCAATTGGGCTAAAGAGCTATGATTGATTTAATGAATTGTCCTATCTGATATTATAAAAATGAAAGTGTCTGTGAATCATTAGAGACTCAAAACCTACAGGGCAGCTATATCTGCCCTGATTGAAGTGCCAACCTAGGTATTAAACCAAGGACAGCACCAACATCAAAAATAAAAAAAGAGAAAACACTTAAGCAAGGGAAAAATACAGACTTCCAGTTCAATAACAGCAAATTCTATGGCAAATTAAGTGGCAAATTC
>NW_022924189.1:0-430 GCF_012274545.1 Fukomys damarensis
CTTTTAGGACTTGAAATACCTCACTGCAGGCTCTCCTTGACCTGAGGGTTTGTGTTAAAAAGTCTGCTGTGATTCTGATGGGCTTTGCTTTGCATGTGATTTGTTTCTTTTCTGTTACTGCTTATAGTATTTTGTTCTTCTGTTGGGTTTCTGGGATCTTGATTATTATATGTCTAGGTGTAGATTTTTTTTTTATTGTGGCTAGTTGGAGTTCTATATGCCTCACTTATCTGTATGTCTAATTCTTCCCTTCTGTTTGGGAAGTTTTCTGTCATTAATTCTGTGAACAGCTTTTTAAATCATTTGTATTTTTTCCTGCTACTTGATGGATTCCTATCAGTCTTATGTTATCCTTCTTTGCATCATCTAGGAGTTGTTAAATTGATTTCTCATGATCCCTTACTGTTTTTAAGAGACCTCTCTTTTCACA
>NW_022924190.1:0-276 GCF_012274545.1 Fukomys damarensis
CGTACAAGGAGCACACCCTGTATAGTAATACAACGGCCTCCCAGTTGCACCTCCACTTCCTACTAGATTCTCCCCCACAGGATGAACTTGTCCCCCTCCGGTGCTGCTGCACCCATAAGCAAAGCCAGCACACAGCGGAGGGCGTGGACACACCCGGGCAGGACAGGAGTGTGAGCATCTGTGCTTCGCTGTGAAGTTGGTCCCTGTCTACCGTAATCCCTCTGAAATCATGAATAATTGCTCCACATAAACATTGTTTCTGTCTATGAATCACAG
>NW_022924191.1:0-285 GCF_012274545.1 Fukomys damarensis
TTGCCTCTGAAACTGAAAAATCTTGGGTTCTTGTACATAATCCTCTGGAAAATAGTGTAACAGTTCTGAAAACACTTTCCTTGAACCAGAATACTTTTCATTTTTAATATTTAAAATTATCTATGTTACTATAGACCCTTTTTGTTTACTCAATTGTCTCTTCTAGATGAAGGCATTTTAAACAAAAAGTATGTTTTTAGAAACCCATTTTTTCTTCAATCAAAATGTAACAGATTAATCTTAATACATATAATATCATCTGATTTTTAAATTTAACCAGCAGCA
>NW_022924192.1:0-1110 GCF_012274545.1 Fukomys damarensis
AAAAAAAAATAGATTCACTGGGGACACAGCCACCACATTAATTTGGGATCTGAGAAATTCGAAGTCAAGTGGCTGTATCCTGTTGAATGTTTTACTAGAAACCTTCTATACAATCCAATTCAACTTTGCAAAAGTCACAAAATTGTAATAGCAATAACAGTAACTCTGTATCCCTAAAATCTATGACATCACTAGTAAGGTGCAACATGGTCTATCTAACAAGGCACTAAAAAGAGAAAGTGTTACCAAGTATATGGACATCCTTTAACTAAAAGATACATCTGGATTCCAAATATACTAAAAGTAAAAAAATATTATTAGTCTTTGAATCAGTGCACTCTTGGTAGCAATGGCTGGTTGCCCTGAGCTTCACCATGCACAAGGCGGTACTCTAAGTACCATGTAAATATTTGTTGGGCTGGGGACCAGGGATCAAACTCTGGTCCTTGGTGAAACCACTGAGCTAAATCCCCAGCCCCAATGCCATGTAAAGATAACTGATTGATGCACACAGCAATTTGTAGAGGCACAAAAGCTATAACCACAGCTGTTCTCACAGCTGAAGCAGCACATTATAGAGTCCAACCAAATTCACCCACCAGATCATAGCCATGTCTAGAGTTCATACTCATAACCAATATGCTATACACTTCCTCTCTGTCCCTACATCTCCTCCTGTACAGGAGACTAATCCTCCGACACATGTGGGGAGGAAATCATGGCTGACTCAGATCTTCAGTAGCCTGTGGCTAAGTGTGCATGGCTTCTCCCCTTGAAGCAGGGCCATAAGGAAAAGTAGAACTAGAGAACAGTGGCACAGGAATGACAGAGACAAGGCAGATAAAAGGACAACAGAGAATTAAAAATGTCAGTTGACATGACCCAAAGCAGTACCTCATACTGATAACTACAAAGTCTTACAATTTATTATACAGCATTATCTAACATTTTTAAAACTATACTAAAAAAAGAAAGCCTCAAAATCTATTCCTGATTAAGACAGAGGAATGAGTCCAGTCGTAAGGCTTTGTTCATAAATTCTTAAGGCAACTAATAACAAATGGTCTCTGACTCACCTTTTGTACACAGTACACTGCTATATTTCAAGAG
>NW_022924193.1:0-203 GCF_012274545.1 Fukomys damarensis
TAGGAATCAGGTGGTGGCTTAGGGTTATGGTTAGTGTTGGTGAGCCTGATCCGGAAGGAAGTCGCCTACAAGGTAGCTTGCCTGTGCAAGGGAAGGTGAGGGCAGTGGGTTTCACGAAGCTGGGATGCACTGGGTATTTGCAAGGACCCGCGCGTCGCACCGCGGTGCTAGTGGGCTGTTCCGGGCCAGCGAGTAGGGTGAGA
>NW_022924194.1:0-493 GCF_012274545.1 Fukomys damarensis
ATTACAGCAGAGTTCTGTGGATTAAAGCAAGGCTGCTGGCTGAGACTACCGAGGAGTTAATGATTCCTATTTCATCTTTAAAGCTAAAAGGTTTTCCCTTGAGGAAAATCAAAAGAATCTATCCTCTCATCACACACACTGGTATCTCCTTGTGAGTTCCATTCTTGCTAAGAATCTGGCCAGGTAGGATACTCTGATTTGTTTTCGTAAATCACTATAAAATATAGAATATCCAGACATTCGCTGAATGTATAAATATTCTCCTAGGACACAATAACTAAACCGATCTAAAATTTTATGTTAATTATGTCATGAACAAAATAAGTTTCACAAAGGAAACCTTTTCTTAAAAACTGAAGGAAGCAATTAGTTTAACACATCCTATTTTCCTGACAAGTGTTGGCAGAACAAAGATAGACAATTTGTTCATGTTCAATGTTGACACCAAAAGAGTTTAAGAGAAAAAATTAAGTTCATCATAAACACATCAGGA
>NW_022924195.1:0-209 GCF_012274545.1 Fukomys damarensis
GCCGAATGCAGGCCATGCCTCCTCTGTCATGGAAAGCTGGACTCTAGAGGTCTCCCTTCCCCAATCATTCAAAACACAAACAGAATGAACCAAAGTTCAACCTCATCTTTTTGAAAATCTGTAAGAAACAGTGCCTTTGTAATACTGGATAATAGAAAAAATAATTTGCAACTTACTATATTTGACTTAAACATAACTTAAATAGTAAA
>NW_022924196.1:0-250 GCF_012274545.1 Fukomys damarensis
ACTGAGGAAATTGGGAATACTTTGGTTTATATACAATCAAGTTCCTACTCCTTTAGCTTCTCCGCTTCAGCCCGAGTTCAGAAAGATAATTGTTAAGGGAGCTCCAAATCACCTGAAAATGAGCTTGGTAGGAAGCTTACAGAATTGCAGAACCATAGATGAAGCCATACAATTTTTCAAAGGCTTTAGAGAATTAGAACAGGACAGAGTAATTTCTTTCCAAGTTAATACCAGAAACTTTAACAGAAGA
>NW_022924197.1:0-237 GCF_012274545.1 Fukomys damarensis
GTTATATGTACAGGGAAGAACATGACTTGTAAATCACTAATATGTTGTCTAGTAGAAAAAAAGGTGTAGCTTTGTTATATAACATAAAATACAAGGTTTTCAAGGAAGTTCTGAAAAAAATTTAAAGAATTCATTCAGCTTTTCTGTAAATGTCACTCTAGCAATAAATCCCACAGCAAGTCAGTTTCTTGTCTGTAAACTCTCAGTTGAACATCATGTCATTTTGGTAGGGAAATT
>NW_022924198.1:0-454 GCF_012274545.1 Fukomys damarensis
GTTTTTTTTTTTTTTTTTGGTACCAGGGATTGAACTCGGGTCTTTGGGCTTGCAAGGCAGGCCACCAAACCACTGAGCTAAATCCCCAGCCCAAGACAGAGCTAAGTTTTTTCTTAGTGAAGTCCACCCTACAGTGGGCTGTTATGAGCAGTCCTGCAGGCAGATGATATAGCAGAACAGGAGATTTGGGCAGAAGATTTGGATTTGAGTTGAAGTTCTATTGTACTATTTAAGAGATTTTGAGAAACTTATTTAACTTTTCTGATTCTGTTCTGTTCTGTTCTGCCAAATTTCTGTGTATCCCACAACACTCGAGAAGTTCAAAGAAGTTACTGTATAGGAAAGTGTATTTTTGATAAGTAAATAAATTACTTATGTACAACCAGATATCCTAACCAACAGATAAAAATTATTGTAAAATCTTGCCTGTATATGTCTGTCATTGCATTAATTT
>NW_022924199.1:0-315 GCF_012274545.1 Fukomys damarensis
ACTACTTATTCTAGTGCTCTTGGTTGATGAAATCCACAGTGGGGACATTAATTAGGGTTTTCAAGCACTTACCAAAACGACAGTCACTGGGTCTACACTTAAAGACCAGGAAGACCTGAACTGAGGATGAGGCCAGCACCCCAAACCCAATTCTGAGTCACGTGTGTAAATTCTAGTCCTTCAATGCTGATGCCTTTTTAGTAGAAGCTATGCCTCTGGGGACTATACTCAGTAGGCCATCCCCAAAGGTCATCTACTCAGGTGAGGCCCTAAGTAAAAGTCATTCAGGAAGAATTCAGCGATTGCTCTTATTCA
>NW_022924200.1:0-217 GCF_012274545.1 Fukomys damarensis
TCTCTCCAGTCATTTCCTGCTCAGCAGGGGGCAGAGCTAACCCCCTCCAGCCGCCCTTGTCTTTCTCCTGTCACCCAGGCTGCACTACCTTCGGAATGGGGAGAGGATCTCCCTGTCGGCGGCCTCCAAGCTGCTAGCCAACATGGTGTCCCAGTACCGGGGCCTGGGCCTGTCCGTGGGCAGCATGATCTGTGGCTGGGACAAGAAGGTGGGTGCT
>NW_022924201.1:0-210 GCF_012274545.1 Fukomys damarensis
AATTGTCCTTCACATTCTATTCAGTTTTGAGAGACTTCCTGGAATTGCTTTCTAAAATTGTCTTAGTTACTTTTCTTGTTGCTGAGGCACAATACCTGACACAAGTTAGAGGAGGAGAGGTTGATTTCAGCTCACAGTGGGTAGAGTTTTCACTCTATAGTCAGCTGGCTCTAAGGTAGGGTGGCCTGGCACAGGGCATCACCCAGGAGA
>NW_022924202.1:0-1133 GCF_012274545.1 Fukomys damarensis
ATCCATTCCTGCTTTCCTCTTTGTCACTTGTACAATCATATGTAATGCTTAGCTGGAAGACATGAGAAATGAACAGCTCCCAAAACAGTTCCTCAGAACTCATCATTGCTTCACAGAAGTACAGCAAGGAACTAATCAGTCATAAAAAGAGACATATTTGAAGTAGATGTTCATAAAATAGCTTTCTTTTGAAATACAAATACATACAGTTGTAGGACACCCCATATTCTGGGCCAAATTAATTTCAAAAAAAGTCAACAGTTTATTTAGGGAGCTAATGTAGCAAGTAATGAGGGTCCTTTCTGATAGAAAGATCGGCCAATGTCATACGTGGCCAGTTTCTTCAAGGAATCCTCAAAAATTCTAGCACTCAAAAAGTTTCTACACTACAGAGTCAAGACAGCTGATATTCTCACTGCTGAAAGGGTTCATGACATTACACACCAAATAACTGCACCCCAGACATGTCAAAGACCTCTCCAACACTCCTCACCTGCTTTTAATTCCAGAATTTTTCAAACATACAATAATTTCATACACACAATTACAAATTCTTTAGTCTGAATTAGACTACACTGTATGTTTTTTCAGAAATATACAATGTGACATAAAATAAAAATAGAAACATTTTCTCCAATTCACAAATTACATTTTTAATTATAAACAATGCAGTCAGAAATTATTTTGATTTTTTTCTAAACACTGTAGAAGATAACTTATTCTACTATTATTCAGCAAAGACTGTCAAACCAATATAACCTCTTCTTGAGGTCTCATGATGATGTCTGACTGCACTATCCAGTTACAGAGTAGTTCCCCAGAATCCATCTAATTCCACAGAATGTTTTCTACAATAGTGTGCCCTAGAGAATGTTTGTCAAATGCTGCTTCAGACCTTTAGTTTAATACATCTTTATTTAAATATCTGAGTGTCAATGAGCCAGAATATTTCTCCCTTTACAGCATCCTTAAAATTTTTATAATATACATACTCTGTTGGGCAGAAAGCTCATCTATTCATACTATATATTCAGTCAGTGAATGGTTTTCCTACCTTTAATCAAAAGCAATATATATATATTATATTAAATATATATATTAAATATTTATAATTATATATATATTTATTTATG
>NW_022924203.1:0-2110 GCF_012274545.1 Fukomys damarensis
TATCAGCCTCCTTTCCTACACTGTTTCTCAATCGGGGTGTGATTGGAATTTTGGGTAAGACAATTTTTTTTCCCTCGGGCTGTCTAAGGAATTGTAGAGTTTAGAATGCCTGGGCATCAGCTATCAACATTATCATTGCTTAACAACCAGTAATATCCCCATTCAGTTAAAAATTTTCCAGAGGGGCTCTACCATTCTCCTTGGGAATCAGAGAACTCCACAGGAGGAAGAAGTCTTATTTTAAATATGTGCTCTCCTCTTCCTAGGGAATGCAATGACACACGTGATAAATATTTACTGAGTAATAAAATATAACAATGAGAAACACCTTAGGTACTCACTGACTCAGCTGATTTCCATGAAGATAATTCCTTCAGGGTTATTATAATTTCTACTTTCTAGTCAAGGAACTGGAGAAGCTAAGTTGTCCCAAAGCACATAGCTAGGACAGAGCTGAGATGAATCCTATTTTTGTTTGACTCCTGGGCTCATGTTTTCTGTAATTCACCGAGCTCCTTGAATAAATAAGAGATTTAATAAGTAAATAAGTTAACTTCTTTGAATGCTAGTTTCTTGTCATCGCCATAAGTCAGTATAATGAAACACAGTAAAAGCTAATTTCCAGAGGCGAGTCACAGCCTATAAAGCAGTTAAATTTCACCCACACCTTTACTGCTCACGTAGTTGGTTAAGTCTACCTCCAAAATCTACCACCAAGCCTGAAGACCTGTCAGTGACCCTGGCTAGAGGCTGGTGCTTCATTCTCCAGGACCAAGGAGGTGACTGTGAGCTATAGGCAAAATTTCCATCACGGATCTGGAAAATGTATCCCAAACGCATGAAGGAGTATGGCTTTCATTTTCCAACATAACATGCACATCTCTTACATTATCTTACTGACTGGCTTATTGTCTTACTGTCTTATTTCAGGCTTTTAATTAGAGGTGGGAATTATTTTGCTTTTTCCCTGGTATGAGAATTTTAAGATGTATCCATTTGTGGTTATAAATCTATGACTACTTAAAAACAACATTTCAATATTTGTGAATTTTGGATGTAACTTTCATCCAAGATCAGAAAGCGTGTTTGGGTAGGAAGTTGGAAATACCTTAATCCTGGCTGCCATGGCCCAAAGCATTATTTGCACACTGACTCCTGCCCCCAACCTCTGCTTTCTGAGTCAGTCTGTCTCTGGGGAAGGGAAAGAAGGGGCACACAGGATGCTTATGGATAGCATCAGAGATGTCCTGCCATGCAGATCAGACCTCACAGCACCTGGGAAGGGAGGCTGCTTTTGCAGATATTTTTTAAAAATAGGTTTTGAATATCTAAACTTTAACATTGAGATGAAAACTATAAAGAATATATTAAACTGTTTTAAAAGTCAGGTTTATTAATAAATTATCTAAAATAAGAATCACCTTACATAATCATCATACAGTTTGATGAATTTTGAAAAGTGTATACCATCATGGAATCACAACCCCAACCAGGTACAGAGCACCTTCAAAAAATCCAGCCTTGCCGTCAGGGCCTCCCCAAGTCCCCGGTAACTTCTGAGTTGTCCCTGTGATTTTGCTTTTGTAGAACATATGATAGAAATGGAATCATAAAGCAAGTAACCTTTGGAGTCTGAGCTTCTTTAACTTAGTTGACTGATTTTGAGGGTCAGCCACAATGCTGCATATTGCTTGATAAATTAGCTGTTCCTTTCTGTGCTAAGTAGAATTCTGTTATTCTGGGAAGTGCCGTGACTTGCTTTTCCAATCTCTGATGAGTATTTGGGTTGTTTCCAGTTTTATAAAACTGTTATGAATATCTGCATATGGTATTTCTTTGTGATATTAAATTTTGAGAAAAAATTCCCAAAATGTTTTATTACATTATAAAAAAATCTAGTATTAGGCAGTGAATATATTTTATTTCAAATGTGTCACAGGAGAAACTGTTCTGGTCAGTAGGTCTAGGCAGCAGGATATTCCTTTAAAGTAGGATAAAGCAGTTGAGTGAGCATTAGTTACTGCCTCTGTCTTTTGAATGGTTAAGTAAATCAGTAAGAGCCATCCCTTAGTCAACAAACACACATATTTAGCAAATACACTAATAATAA
>NW_022924204.1:0-269 GCF_012274545.1 Fukomys damarensis
AGATTAATTTTTGCTTCTATAGAAGTTTTATATATGAGTCATATTGCCCTTAGCTGCACCATTGTCTAGCCATCCAAGGTGTCACAGCATCACGGGTAATTGAGATCCGTGCTGTACCAGTGGCATGGGGAGTTGTTCCATTCCTGCACACCTACTGCTGGCTCTTCAGTCAAGCCATTGTAGGCTAATAGGCAGACTCAGACTTTGTTTTTTGGGACTGGAGATCAAACTTGGGTCCTTGTGCTTGCGAAGCAGGTGGCAGCACCACT
>NW_022924205.1:0-1134 GCF_012274545.1 Fukomys damarensis
CACACAGGTGTGACTTTCATACATAAAACTTTCACACTGGTTCTGCATTCAGGGCACACCCACACCCACAAACAATACTGCAGAGGTCTGGAGTGTCATAGAATAATACGCACTGAGCCGGAACTTGGCACAGCCATGAGCTAGGGCCACGAAGTTAATTGGAGAGCCTTGCATTGAAGCTCCCCTCCTCCCCGAATCAATGATTTGAAGCATTGGGTTCTACCTAGAATGGCCGACATGTCCCACTCCTAATGAAATGCAGGCAGGAGCAACTTGAGGAACTCCTCGTCACAGTGTGAGACGGCCACGCCCCTGGATTTCCAGCACAGGACAGTTGAGGTTCATATTGCCACTAGGAAACCTGCACTCACACGGTTGGCATCCAGTGTAAGGTTCAGTTCCTCTTGGACGCATTGTGAGAAAGACCTGGTGTCATTCTCCTTGCAGAGCCAAGATGAGCTGCAGTAGCATTACGTGAGGTCACTGTTAGGCTACACTCCATCAGAGAGAATCTGTATGAGCAATGGGCAGGTCGGGCACTCCTGCTCTCCACAGCCTGCATACAGCCCTCTGAAAAGGAATGGTTGCTGAATCAGAGAGAAAACATCGCTGGGGACATAACCCCGTAGAAACGTGAGCAGGGCATTGCCATTCATTGAGACCCCCAGGGACTCAGTAGGCAAAAGACGTCCAGGAGAGCCACGGGTTTCTGATATCTCAGTCATCCTTCACCCTAACTGCCTCCCTCAAAATCCCTAGCATGGTTCAGGAGCTCAAGGAGCCCTCGCTCATACCATTTTTCGTGAAGCACAACACTCTCCAGACAGTCAGCAGAGATGAGCCGCAGGACATTCATGGTTGCCTTCTGCTGACCTTTTGGGTGTGACTGATGCTGCCATGGGTTCAAACGAACCCCAGCTTCAGGCCAACCACCTGCAATGGGATGGTTCATGAGTTCTTCAGCCTGCCGTCACTTCAGATTACAACCGGTGGGGAAATGAGCAGAGCCTCGACATGCAGTCCACCCACCTCAACCAGAGATAGCAAAGAGCACACCAAGATTCAGGAGAAAGTCTTGGAGTGAGCCTGAATTCCCCCTCTTTTGACTCGCGTAGATCACTGAGGACCTGTGAA
>NW_022924206.1:0-665 GCF_012274545.1 Fukomys damarensis
TTTTTTGTTTGGTTGATTTTTGGTTTTTTGAGACAGGGTCTCACTGTGTAGTTCAGGCTGGCCTCAAACTCACTGTGATCCTTCTGCTTCAGTCTCCCAGGTACAGGGATTACAGAAATGTGCTATCACCCCAGCTCCTCAAAATTGGTTTTTATTGAGTATTTTTAAATTTAAAAAATGATAACTGTACAGATTTGGGGGATACAGTGCAGTGTACACACACATTGGACTTTTTATATCATTTGCCAATGTATGTTTACTCCAGAAAAGTCAGAAAATATAGGAATATTAAAATATTCATATTTCCACTTACATGGAAAATGTAGTAATGCCTTAGGAAAGTGCTCCTGGATCTTGGACGGTTATCTGAATGACCTTATTAAAAGTCTTAATTTTCCCAGCACTCTGAGGCCAGCCTGGGCTGCATAGTGAGTTCAAGGCCAGCCTAAATTGCATAGCAAGACTCTGTCTAAAAAAAAAAGTCTTTTCTTTTTTCTTTTTGTGATACTGAGACTGAGCTGCATCCCCATCCTTTCTTATTTTTTATTTTGAGACAAAGTCTCAGCTGCCCAGGCAGGGACTTATGATGCTGCACTGCCCAAGTAGTTAGGGTTATGGATATGCCTATTGCTTCCATCCAGCTGAAATTTACATGTTTAACTTCT
>NW_022924207.1:0-206 GCF_012274545.1 Fukomys damarensis
AAATGGATATTAAAAACAAACTGTATGCCTCTAAACAAAAGTATCATCCCAAATTATGAATTATAAAGAGAGAACAACCTTTCACTGGAGAAATTCGATAAGTAGTAGCAATCCTTAACACCTTTTTGCCAATGTTAAGGAGGGGAAAAATGTTTCCATCAAAAAAGAGTGAAATCAATATCGCTGATATCTTAGCAAAATTCAGT
>NW_022924208.1:0-231 GCF_012274545.1 Fukomys damarensis
GACTAAAAGAATAAACTATCTTCTCACAAGTCTATATTTGTTGTCGGTTGCTGAATAACAAATGACCATCTATGTAGCGGCTTCAGACAACACTCATGCATTAGTCCACAGTTCAGTAGGCCAGAAACGCAGCATGGCTTGACTGAGGTTGTTGCCGGAAGTCTCACTGGGATGAAACTGAGGTGTTTGAGCCCAGCAGGGGACCTACCTGCGTTCCCTTTCAGGCCCATT
>NW_022924209.1:0-364 GCF_012274545.1 Fukomys damarensis
GAAAGAGGAAAGTGGGAATTGAGCAAGTCAAATAACATCTGGGGGTTCCAGGTACAGGTGATCAAATTAGAAATAGTACAGAATAAATTCATAGCAACTTTCAAATCGGTAAACCTATCATTCTAAAACACTATGCTTTTCCTGAAAAAAAATGAAACTTTCCAAACTTTTCATCTAAATTCTGTTTTTTACGTTACTCCAGCATTGATATTGGATTTTTATTCTGAAAAACTGACTACCGTTGGAGCTGGGGAAGATCCCATTAAAAATATACGTCACAGTGTTTGCATACATTTATTTCTTTGTCTGTCTGTTTTGCCCCTTGTGAGAACTGATGCAGAATTCCCCCTATTTTTGTACTTCA
>NW_022924210.1:0-664 GCF_012274545.1 Fukomys damarensis
ATAAAGCTGTGTTTCTGCTCTAGACAAACTGTTTCATTCTTTGAGAAATTTGGATGGGAATTCCGCCTTGAAGCCTCAGGGCTGATGTGTCCAGGTAGCCCTATCCTGGCAGAAGCATAGCAAGGCCCAGATGACAGACAAATGCAGTCAATCAATTTCCTTTGTCCTCTGCTGATTTCCTGTGTCACATCAGGAAAGGTACTAGACTGTTCTGAATTTCCCCACTGGTAAAATGAGGGCAGCATTTCTTCCTCCTTTTCCCACTCCTCCCCAGGGGTCCCATAGATCAACTCCCTAGAGTCTAAAATTACTATAAGTGCCACATAGAACAGCGTTGTTTCAGATGCACCATTCTTCTTCTTTTCTACTCTACTCTCTTCATCTCAAACTGCCACCCTGAGCTTTGTGCAATTTTTCTTTGCTTCTTTAAAAGGAAAGCGCCTACCTGGTAAGTGTAAGGTCCTGAGTTGGATTCCCAGTACCAAAATAACAATGATATAATGATAAGAATGTAAAAAGAAAACAAATCAACTCTTCTCCCAGGTGAATTTTCAACTAAATTCCCAAGGTAAGTAGCTCATTTAAGAACAGAAGGAACCAGCCTGCTCAGTGTACAGGACAGTGGGGGAGGGCGTGGAGTTGGGGGTTCAGAAATCTGGGTTTT
>NW_022924211.1:0-219 GCF_012274545.1 Fukomys damarensis
TGCCCTGGAATTTAACCAAGCAGACAGGCAGGATGGGGAGGCTGGGATGTAAACAGTGACCTCTGAGACAGGAAAACAGAGCCCCGGCCTGAGTCGCGAACAGTTCACTCACTCTATACACCCTGCCTGGAGTCCGTGGGGCAGTCTTCGGTAGCTGGGCTGAGACCGGAAGAGGCAAGCAAGGTGACCACAGCCCAGCGCCACACAGGCCTGCCCGTT
>NW_022924212.1:0-224 GCF_012274545.1 Fukomys damarensis
AGATTAGCTAGTGCTTCTATTAAAAACAAAACAAAACAAAAACAACAGCAACAACAACAACAACAAAAAAAACCAATGGATACTGAAAAGTTATAAGATTCACAGTGAGTGAATTTTTTTATAATCTTTTAAGATTTTTATTGCAGTAACACACACACATTATAATAAATTTTGCAACTTTACTCATTTTTAAGTGTACACCAGCCACTACCTCCAAATCATTT
>NW_022924213.1:0-211 GCF_012274545.1 Fukomys damarensis
TGTAATTTCTGCAGAAAGGGAGAATCAACCTTATTCTGTTCCCAAAAGCAGATTTTAAAAAAGTAGTTACATTGCTATATAGTAAGGTGGGACAGTTGAGCCATCGAAAGGTCTCTGGCGGTGAAGGGACCGAGGGTGGCACTGGGACAGATGGAGAAAACCAAGTTTATTATGCTGGCTGGCTCAGAGGAGTTCGGAAGTCTGATTCTTT
>NW_022924214.1:0-205 GCF_012274545.1 Fukomys damarensis
GTGACACTGTGCTGCGCATCTTGCACAACTCTTCATATCAACCCAGTATGACCCCCTTACCACCCTAATACTTACATTGCACTCCATCGAAACAGCACAGGAATCCATTTGATGTTCCTTCATGGATGGGTTCTGCCACAGAATTTTTTTTTTTTTTGGTACCAGAAATCGAACTCGGATCCTTGCGCTTGTGAGGCAGGCGGCG
>NW_022924215.1:0-262 GCF_012274545.1 Fukomys damarensis
AGCTCAATGACTAATTTTTTTGTTTTTAGTTTTGTTTTGTGATACAGAGACTTGAACCCAGGGCCTGGCACATGGTATGCAAATGCTGTACCCGTAAGCTACATCTCAACTGTTTTCATTTGAGGCAAGGCCTCACTAAATTGCCCAGACTGGCCTTAACCTTCAGTCTTCATCAGTCTCCTGAGCAGGTGGCATTATAGGTGAGTGTGACCATGTTCAGCTAGACACCAGTGTTTGATACTGGTTATAATATGGCTGATAT
>NW_022924216.1:0-244 GCF_012274545.1 Fukomys damarensis
CTGCAACAAATACTGAAACCCAGTGTGTTTCAGGAAAATGGAAATCCACCCAGGTATTCTGAGCAGGAAGAGCTTTAATACAAAAACAATTAGAATCTTCCTTGGTCATTGGAAGTGCTGAGGAGAAAAGGGTAGGGAATTCACTGCACTCTCCTCTAAGCCTTCAGTGAGAGAGACAGACACACTGTGAGACATTGTTCTAAGTATGCTGGGTACAGCTAGGTAGCCTACTATAGTGTGGAGA
>NW_022924217.1:0-248 GCF_012274545.1 Fukomys damarensis
TTTTTTTTGTTGTTGTATAATGATAACACATTGTTCTATTACCACTTATGGAAAGAACTATCCCTTTTCCCTAGTGAACTTGTTGTGTATCTCTGCCAAAATTCAATTGACCATATATGTGTGGGTCTGGAATTTTTTGATTCACTGTTGTGTTTCATCTATCTATTTTTCCATCTTGAT
Source organism: Fukomys damarensis (assembly GCF_012274545.1). Taxonomy (NCBI): domain Eukaryota; kingdom Metazoa; phylum Chordata; class Mammalia; order Rodentia; family Bathyergidae; genus Fukomys; species Fukomys damarensis. The sequence continues at coordinate 181 of NW_022924217.1, forward strand.
GGCAGTACCATTCTGTTTTGAATACTGTGGCTTTTTGAAATGTCTTAATATCAGCTAGCATTAGCTTT
>NW_022924218.1:0-231 GCF_012274545.1 Fukomys damarensis
TGGACTCCAAGTTTTCTACTGATATATCTATTCACAGTGTTAAAGAGATTCTCACGCAAGTTACCATTAGATTTTCCTTTCTGCTTTACAAATTATTTCTTTATCTGTGACTTTGGGGACTTTTGAGTCTTTTATTTTTTCTCATTGAGTTTATTGGTACTTTTTAGATATACAGTACAGTTACATTCATCATAGGGATCTTGTACCTTTACAAGACAGGTCTTGGTTCTC
>NW_022924219.1:0-1844 GCF_012274545.1 Fukomys damarensis
ATGAGGAATTTTGGGGCAAATCCCTTTTCAGTGCATTCTTCATTGACACAACTCAATTTCTAGTTATTGTGGGACGGGTGTCCCAGTTTCCTTGCTGCCACATGAGGGTTGCTCTAAATCCAACATACCACTGGTGTCCTGGTGGTAGTTTCCCCCATCTTCCAGCTAAGAATAGAATATTCAATGCTTCTTGTAATTTGAATCTTTGGTTTCCTTTTTGGCTATCAGTTTTAAAAAAAAATACTCTCTACTTTCAAAGGGCTTGTGATTCAGTTCTGCCCACCTGCATAAGCTCTGAATCTAAAGTTGTTCAGTGCCTGGGATTTCACCGTCTGCTTCACAAGTGTAAGGTTCAATCCCCGTACCAAACAAACAAACAAACAAACAAAACCACAAAGTAAGTTGTTCCATATAATATAATCTAATCATGGGAGTAAATCTGGCATGTTTAAAGGTCCCAGCACAATGCAGCCTGTGAATACTGGGGGCTGAGTAGGAATTCTGGGGAGCCATCTTAGCATGATGCCTAACACAGTACCTTTTCTGACTTTGGAGCCAGTGAAAGTGATAAAATGCATGAGATGACTATGAAGATGCCAAGTGTATTTTTGATGAAGCTGATCAGAGAATGCGGTCTTCCAACTATGGGTAAACAGACTTGCAGATATTTCCTCACTAATTAGACCACTTTTCTTTTCACATCCCTGGCATCCCATACAATTTCAAGCCTTCCTCACAGAGGAAGAAATCTGACTAGATAAATTAGTTCATGTCAAAAAAAGTAAACCAAAAACACACGTTCTCTGCAGCCACCCAGATTTAACTGTAGGAGACCAGGAAACAAAAACCAACCAAACAATTAACAACAAAACAGAGTTGAAATCGAACCATCCCAACTCACTTCTTGTTTCCCCAAATCACCAACTTGATAACAGACTTTTGCCATGAGAGGAAATGCAAGAGAAAAAGAAAGACTTTTTGCTTGTTAAGTGTCCTCAAGTGAAAATATAAGACTAAGAAAATGTAATCTTCTACCTATCTTCCAATAGCTATCATTTTTGCCTGATTGGAACTCTGTTAGTCTGATCCCAAATTTTTTCTTTCTGACCTCTACCTAATAAATTCCTGAATAATTTAGGTGAATTCAGAATACAATCATTGAGTTGCAACACATTTTTATACATTCTGATAAGTATTTCTGAGCATGCATCGTTAAATAAAACACTGGTTTTGCCCTTTGAAAAGCAATCGATAAAAAAACTTTACAATCTGCTAGCGAGATTCGAGAAACACATAAATAGCTTTACTGCAACCCGAAGTATGGTGTATGCAACAAAGGAGGAGTAAAAAAAAAAAAGCTTCAGGAATTGAGAGAAGGGAAAATTTTAATTGGATGTGGAAATGGGTGGGAATGCAGATGAGAAGCGAAGGGGACTGGAAGTGGTAAGGAAGTCACAAGGAAGGCAAAGTGTGGAAAAGACCAGAACGGAGCACTGGGCACTAAAGGTTCCTTCGTGTGCCCTGAAGACTACAGGTGGGGTTTGCAAGGCAGTGTGAGGCCTTATGTGACTCACATCATGATTGCTCTAACCCCTTTGTCTCACCTCAACAGGGCGCAGGGGTCTGTAGCTCAAGTCTAGAATTGAGAATTTCTCCGGCATAACTATACACTTTTTAAATGCAAGGTGTTTCTCCACGGTAAAGTGGAAGAAATATATTCACAGTGCATTATAATAATCCTTCACTTCATCATATAAAGAACCACACAGACTTTGCAACACGAAGATTCCAGAATCGGTCAAATATAACATATTGCAAGCGCCCAGGCTCAGTTTGCCCCAAAC
>NW_022924220.1:0-251 GCF_012274545.1 Fukomys damarensis
CATCTGTTGCAGTTTGGATGGTGCTGAAACCCTGATAGTAGTTGACTTCCTTAGGGAGACGGGCAGCAGTGGGGTGTCCCTTCTTCTTGGAGTTAAACTTTGCAGTATTTATGGGTTATAGGACATGATGTCATAAGAGCATGTAGTGGGATCAGAGAAGAAAGAAGAGGCAGTAAACGAATAAAAAGTAATAATGAGAATCCAGATAAAAAGAATGGGTTTTTTTTGTACTGTTTATTCTTGAAGCTTTT
>NW_022924221.1:0-296 GCF_012274545.1 Fukomys damarensis
CATGGCTTTGCACTGTTCTACACTTCACCACGCATGTCTCCCATTTCCTGCGTGTCCGTTAATAAGGCAGAGAATGATAGCCATCAGACAGCACTGTTGAAATGTAATTTGGGCTTAGCCAAATTGCAAATCATGTACCTCTTCATGCTTCAACACGTTTTGAAAGCGCTGTGGAAAATGGCATTTAAGAAAACAAAGTGTTGGACTCAGGCTAGGATCTAATTGTGTTTGAGATTCCCTCAGTTGCCCAAGTGTGCTCCCCTGGGCTGGGACATGTAGTGAAATCTCCGTACACA
>NW_022924222.1:0-289 GCF_012274545.1 Fukomys damarensis
TTCAGCTGGTCAGAATAATTGTTTGCATAATACAAAAAAAGAGCAATTAAACTCCACTTCATACCAGATAGCTCAATTTATCACAGATTTGATACTACAAAATTGAAGAATAATATGATTATACTGTCAATATAAACCAGGAATTCTTTCAAAAATATAATTTTAAGAACATTAGATAAAACCATTAATTGAAAAACTACTCTGTCTTGTACTTTACAATACCAAGTGAGCATAGATGAGACACTTCACTGATCACAGGTTTCTCGAAATACAAGCACTAGCATGTTTG
>NW_022924223.1:0-217 GCF_012274545.1 Fukomys damarensis
TTCAAAATCAGCCTGTGCTACACAGTGATTTCAAGGCTTACCTGGACTACATAGTGAGACCCTGTCTCAAGACAAATAAACAAGCACAAAAAGATTGATAGTGAATCCTCAACACTAATAAAGCCTGAAATGGTCACATTTTACAATAAAATGAAAGGCAGAATAGATGTTGTTGATGAGTTATGCAGCAACTATGATGTCACAAAGTGTTGGCCAA
>NW_022924224.1:0-252 GCF_012274545.1 Fukomys damarensis
AGACCTGCCCCCACCTCAGCAAGGGATGCTGAGCCCTTTCCTGTCATCTCCAGGCTGCTAGTTATGACTGGGGAGGCTGGGTGAGCTGTCCCCAAGGCTCTCCTGCCATTTTCTGCAAAGTGAGAGGCAGGAGAGCCCCAGTCAGAGCAGGATGGAGCTGTGTGGCAGCCCTCTGCCTGCTGGAGGACATGGCTGTGAAATGTAAGTAAAACCCAAGGCTAATTTCCTCGGTCAGAAGGAGGAGGCATTGCG
>NW_022924225.1:0-946 GCF_012274545.1 Fukomys damarensis
TCTTGGCTGTGACCTAGTGCAAGATCACATATGCGGCCAGTGGCCACCAAGTCTCTGGGTCACTGAGTGCGATGAGCTGGTCTTCTGCGCTCTCTCCTTTATACTAAATTCTAGGGCTGTGTGGAACTGATTCAGGCTTACCTATCTATTACACATCAGGCAGGGTTTACAGATGGTCAAGCGTATTACATTACTTCACACAGAAGGGTCTTACAAGTGCTTATCATATCAGGGAGTAACTCTCCCCGCTACACACACACACTCTGCATGGCCCTGCATGGTCTCTCCCCACTTAGTCTGGTTCAGTCATAGCCTATGTCATGACTTCAGGCTCAGGGAGAGCTACAGTGACAACCTCAGTGCTTGCTGTCATTGAAAAACGTTGTAAATAATATAATGAATTTTGCAATAACTGTTTACACTCCACAGAATCCTAGCACTGGAGTTGCTGAGGCAGAAGAATAAACATAAGCTGAAGGCTAGTTTGGGATACATAGTGAGTTCAAGGCCAGATTTATATAGGAAGACCTTGTCTCAAAAAACAACCAAGAAACCTCCCAAAATTTAAACAAAATTCAACAAATGATGCGGTAGACTTAACTTCACAAAAGTTAATTGAAAATTTATTGTAGACCTACATGTAGAATGCAAACCATAAAGCATAATGAGATGAAAAAAAAATCTAGATATCATGGATATGATAATAACTATAGATAAAACACCAAAGGAAGAATCTGTAGGAGAAATAATTAGTGGTAATTCAAAATTAAAATCACAAAATACACTGAAGAACATAAGAAGTCATGAACTAGTAGAAAAAATATGTAAAAAAAGTACAATGTATTCATCATATCCATATTTGTTGATTAAGTTTTTCATTCAGTATTTTGTTTTGAGATAGGGTCTAACTTTGTAGTCCAGGCTGGCCAATTAAGCATGTAGTCCA
>NW_022924226.1:0-238 GCF_012274545.1 Fukomys damarensis
TCACCTGTAGGTATTTGATATTTCCTCCAAATCCTCACGAGCTCCTACGTGGGGCTTGTCAGAGGTGGCTGGATCTAGGGTGTGTGGTATCTAGATACGTTCGTTAGTTGGATCAGCACATCGCTGGATGGATTTACTTTGGAGGTAAGCCTTACCCTGGGTGTGGGCGGCACCGACCAACAGGACTGTAGACCGAATGCGATATAAAAAGAGAGGAAAAAGCTTGGTGCTGCTGCTT
>NW_022924227.1:0-202 GCF_012274545.1 Fukomys damarensis
TTTTCTTTGGTAGATGAATTTAGCTTTTGGTCCCAAAGAATGTGTCTGGTATATTCTGTCACACACACACACACACACACACACACACATATACACACACACACACACACACACATTTATATAATTCTAACTACATACTGATGCTTAACCTCTTTATAAAATAAAATTCTGAAATTAATTGATAAAACTAACTTGAAACAGA
>NW_022924228.1:0-494 GCF_012274545.1 Fukomys damarensis
GGATGGAAACATCATCCGTAACAGAGAGTAGCCGCATTCTGGCTCCCACCAAGTGCTCTTCCAGGACACACAGGAGATAATGACGCTGAGTGACCCACACAGCAGCAGGAAGTTGTGCAGGGATACTCTGGGAGGGCCTCATCGGCCAACTGTAATCCCCAGGATGCAGACAGGCCTTCTCCTCTTGGGTGCCGCATAGAAAGAAGGCCTCTCTCACAGCACCAGCACCACCCAGGAGCTGCTTGATGGAGACAGTGCTGCCTCAGCCCTCAGCACTTCAGCCCAGGAGGTCATTGAGGGAAACTGTGGCCTCAAAAGAAGTGGAGACACCAACGAATCTCCCCTTGACGACAAAGTCACCAGCAAAGGAGCTTTTCCTTAAAGCTGCACAGGATATGGGCCTCGTCACCCACTGGATACCAAGCTTGGCCAGAGTTGGTACCCCAACCCTGACCAGGTCCCTTCCATGAGCTCATGCTGTTCTCAGTACCCTG
>NW_022924229.1:0-323 GCF_012274545.1 Fukomys damarensis
CAGCATTGAAGATAAGAAGACATTGCAGAGAACATAGCCAGACTCCAATCCCTGTATTAAGTTTATATCCAAAGACTGCTTAGCTCTATCTGTTGGCAATTACAAACTATATTTTATGCCCTATTCTTTCATTCACCTCTATGGGTAGAGAAGTGACAAGAAATATCTGAGCCTAACAATTTCTTTATAAATAGCAGAATAAATCTATGATATCAGTTCGACTTCTAACATAGAGTTCATGTTAGTGAGTCATTCAGAACTCAGTTGGCTCTTGCTTTATAAAAGAACTACATAGCACATTTCAGCCAAACTGCTATTCATTG
>NW_022924230.1:0-218 GCF_012274545.1 Fukomys damarensis
GGGAGGTAGGCAGGTATTGGCACCACTGAGCTAAATTCCCAGCCCTTTTATATATTTTCATTGAGCTGTTTTGAATTTATTTTATGATGCGCTTTGGATGATTTTACCTAAACAAAATGCTTATTGCCTTAAAAAAAAATTGCAGATCATTGCTGTACTTCCATAACTCATGTTTCACAGATTAGGACCCAAGCCTAGGAAAGGAAGGGACTTTCAGG
>NW_022924231.1:0-279 GCF_012274545.1 Fukomys damarensis
CTTGTTAGCCCGTACTTTGCAGATGTAGGCAGACTGGGCATTTCTTCATTCACTGCCCAGCCCTGTTTTCCCCCGGACTCACAGTTGCTCTCTCCGTGACCTGTCCACTCCTCTCCCCTTTGAAACATTTGCTTTGCTTAGTGACCTGTGGTCCTCCAGGTTTCCAAGAGCATCTCTACATTAGTGACGCCCAAATGTCTACCTCAGACGAGTGGACCGTCTCTCCTGAACCCCAGACCTGGGTACCCAGCTATCTGCTCAGCAGTTCCACTGGACACT
>NW_022924232.1:0-215 GCF_012274545.1 Fukomys damarensis
GAGGCGTATTTATAGTGTATATTTAAACCAGAAGTATGTGTGGAAGATATCTCCCAAACTTTGAAATAGTAATACTATGAGGGAAAATGTTTAGAGGAAAAATATATCTAATTATTACAAATTATGTATAGGTTGTGATTTTTTTTTTTTTCTTGGTACCGGGGATTGAACTCGGGTCCTTGCGCTTGCAAGGCAGGCCATCGAACCGCTGAGCT
>NW_022924233.1:0-209 GCF_012274545.1 Fukomys damarensis
GTTGATGGATATTTGGATTTTTACCAAGATTCAGCTATTACAAAGTGTGCTGCTACATACTTGTGTACGCATATATCTCAGTGGTATGATACTTTTAATTATCTCAAGACACCCAGAAGGGGAATAGGTGGGTCAAATGCGTCCTGTAATCCCAGTTTTTTTCATAACCTCCACACTGATTTCCACAGCGCTTGCACCAGTCTACATTC
>NW_022924234.1:0-2226 GCF_012274545.1 Fukomys damarensis
TTTTTTTTTTTTTTTTTTTTTTTTTTTTTTTTTTTTTTTTTTTTTTTTTGGTACCGGGGATCGTACTCAGGTCCTTATGCTATGAGGCAGCGGAACCACTGAACTAAATCCTGGTCCCACAATTTCTTTTTTTGTGTGTGGGTGCTGGGGATCGAACTCATGACCTTGTGCTTGCAAGACAGGCTTGGTACCCCGAGCTAAATCCCCAGCGTGGAGTATTTTCTTTTTATCTTTGGATTTTTTTACACCTCATTTTTCAAGACCTATGATTTGGCAATAACTGTTTTAAGCAAGCTTCAGTTTTTGGATTTATAGAATTGGGATTTTTTTTTTAAAATCAATTAAATTTCCCATTAAATTATAGAGTAAATTTGAACAGTGCTTCACCGCAGAACAAATATAGTTATATTTATGCACACAAATATGTTAATTTTGGGTGGCAAGAAATTAAGTTCAATATAATTTATATCTAGCTGCTCCCCAAAGCCTCCAGCACTCACAGGTGAGGCTTTTGGGAGGGAGATGGATCGTGGGAGTGAGTCCACTGAAGGGTTTGTAGCTGGGTGCGATGGTGGGAGGGGAAGCTGCGCAGGAGGAGATGGGTCATTGTGGGCGTGGCCTAAGGGCACATAGCCCTCCTCTTCATGGCCACTGCTTCCTGTTTGTTCCACCGTGAGCTCTTTTTCCCTCCACTAGGCCTCCCTGCCACGGAGCCACCCCACAATGAACTAAAACCTCTACAAACTGTGAGCCAAATTTAACCTTCTTTAACTTGCGGGTGTTGAGTATTTTCTCCCAGCCATGAGAAAGTAAATAAGGCTATAATTTAACTTGTGTGCTCTTTATGTTACTTAGAATTGGCTACTTTGTAAAGAACTACAAATAATTAAGATGCGTTTTGTATATGTACCATCTCCCCACAATGAATGCAATCATTATGTACATGAACATGTACTGATAAAAATTTAACAAAAAAATTTTAAAGCCTTCTAAAAGGGACTTCATGCACAATATGACAATATTTGGCTTTACTGTGTCCCCTTTTTATGTATTTAAGAGAAAGTAATTTCAGAATTAAGAAGTAAGTCAAAATATAAATGAAACTTACAGGTACATCTTGGAGCAGGTATCCAGCCACTACTTGTACATTTTACCTTACTTCCCCTGGTTGAAGGATAAAAACCATCTTTACATTCATATGTGACTTCATCTCCAGTTCTGTGTTTAATCCTTTGAGGAGAATAGACACCATTTGGGATATAAGGAGGAGTACATGTTATTTCTAAAAAATAAAAAAAAAATGTGTGGATAATGTAGAAATCAGCCCCATTAAAATTAAGTATATGAAAATGTAAATGTTATGTCCTTAGCACAACACAATGGCTTTACAATGAGCACATCTTCATATCCTGCCTAATATAGCACTCATATTTTCTTCCCTTCACCATATGTTTTTGTTGGACGTATTTGTGTCTCCTGGATTCCTAATCCATCTTTCTCTAAAGCTACCACATCCTTCATGTTACTCCAGATGTGACAATGACTTCATTATGTATAATTTTATTTTTTCTACATCCTTCTGTTTCTTTTATTACTTTTGTTCATATAGGTATGTTTATAAAATATTCAATTGGTGAGATTAAACATTCCTCCTTCTTTGAAATAAATGTGAACACAGGACTTGCGTATGACAATGTAATGAAAATCCATGTAGTATTTTTTATCTTAAAGAGAAAGGTTTAAAAGCAATTCTGTGACTTTTTATGTTCTTGTTCCCAAAACTGCAGTAAGAAAGGACACAGAAAGGTATCTCTCATACATGATTCTTAACAATTAATATAAAATCAGAGGCTCATATAAATAAACATATCGGAAGGGAGCATTCATAAGACATCAACTTTATTGTGATGTTGATCTATTGTAATACATTTTCTTACTGAAATCGGGTAAACTAATAAAGCATTATAAAGGATCATATATCAGGCGTCTGTTGCTGCTACTTAAGTGGCTCTGGTATGCCTAGAGCTCAAAAGTAGCCACAAGGAATACACGCACAAATACATCTTTGTTTACAAAACATGAAATCTAGAGTTGACCTGTGAGCTACATTTTGCTATCATATGTCCTAATTTATAAAGCTTTCATTTACTCCTCAACTCTGCTATCTCTCAATAATATATACATATATATATATGAACAAAAGTAAAAAAAAATTTTATATATATA
>NW_022924235.1:0-4802 GCF_012274545.1 Fukomys damarensis
TAGAACTTGTGATCCTCCTCCTTCTGCCTACCAGAGTGCTGGGACTACAGCTATGCCCCACCACGATGACCTTTCCTTTTTTTCCTATTGTCACAGCTCCTCAGTCATGTGATCATGTAACAAAATGGGAAATTCGATATCGAAAAATTTTAATATTGCAAAATAATAGTGGCATTAAGTCAGGCGATTGGTTGGACTCCAAGCTCTGTCATTTAATAACTATGTAACCCTCAATAAATTACAACATCGCTCTTAATCCTGGTTATAAAGCAGGAATAATAAGTAGGAATACCTACTAAGTGAAAAGGGTAAAATAATGAATGTAAAGGGACGTAAGGGACATTGTGGGGGTAATGGTATTTATGATTGTGATGGTAGTTGCACAACTACATGCATTTGTCAAAATACACAGAACTGTACAATACAAATTACAAATTTAGCCAGGCACGATGGCACATGATTATAATCGCATCTATGAAGGCGGCTGAGGCAGGAGGATCAAAAGTTCAAATTTAGCATGGGAAATTTAGTGAGAACTTGTCTCAAAAAAATAAAATAAAAAGGACTGGGAATGTAGATCAGCAGTAGAGAGTGAGCCTAAATTAAGTTATACAGTACCTCAATAAGCCTGACTTGAAAAATAAAATAATACAATTTCAAAATGCATATAAAGCCAGGCTTGGTGGTCCCAGTACCCTGATGTTATCAGATGGGGTAGGGACCAGCAGTCTTTTTCAGGTTATTTGTCCTGATCAGTGAATTGGTCAGGACAACTGGTGGGTGTGAAAGATTACTGTTTATTTTAGGGAAGAAATAAGAAAAAGCAGAAGAAGCACAAAAGAAGTGCTCAGGGAGAATAGGGTGCTTTGAAGGAAGAGAGAAGCGGCGTCCTGCAAGCAGAACTGACCACTGCGAGGACAAGCGGGCAGGGCCCCAGGTCAGTCGCTGCGTCCTTCTACGTCTTCTTTGGTAGTTGACCCAGGTGTCCCACCGGAGCTCGTGCAAGGAGTCTGATGTCAGGGGCCAGGTTCGGTTCGGCGTGTTCTCGGATCAGAAGATTGGCACCGGGTGCAGGGCCGGGCTGGATCCCGTGTCAGGCTCAGAGGCTGCTGCTCTGCTCCTGTGGTTAACAAGTCTCCATCGGGAGGTCGTGTCCGACTGCTCCAGCCACCTTGTCACACCCTAGTCTCTGACTATACTGGGAGGCCAAGGCAGGAGGATTGCAAGTTAAAATCCAACCTGGGCAACTTCGTGAAACTTTGTCTTAAAAATAGGTTAAAGAAAAGCCAGGATTTAGCTCAGCGGTTTGGTGGCCTGCCTTGCAAGCACAAGGACCCGAGTTCGATCCCCGGTACCAAAGGTAAAAAAGGGATGGGGTTATATCTTAGTGTATATCTTAGTGGATTCAAACCCAGCATAGAAATAAATAAATAAAAATTTAAAATCCAATATTCTAGTGTATTGAATCAAATTCAGTATTCTCTATATTCCTCTTTCCGCTCTTTTAATGCTGACTGAAAGTGTGAAAAGAACAGCAAAAGCCTGCTTTCAGCTACAGTGCTATGTAGTCCTTTACTTAACAAGGATTTATTAAACTCTTATCAAGGGTCCAATACTACAAGATGCAGGGAGATGTCAAGGAAATGCAAGCATTTCCACAACTTAAATAAATGCAAGCATTTCCACAACTTTATTCCTTCCACAAGAATTTACTGAATATCTATTAAGTACTACACAGTTGCTAGGTTCTGGAAATGCATTTAAGACCAAGGGAAAAATCTGTGTCTTCATCAGTTGTGAGGCGAGATTTTTTTCATTCAAGTATTACAGGGCCGGGGATTTGGCTCAGTGGTTCCACCACCTCATAAGCCCAAGGGCCCGAGTTCGACCTCCATACCAAAAAACAAACAAACAAACAAAAAAAAACCTACACAAATAAATATAAAAGTAACAAAAATAAATGCAGATGATCACTTGAGTTGGAAACATTTAAACAAAAGAATGACTGACCTGAAATTTCGTAGAGATGAGAAAAAGCCAAGAATTTTTTTTTTTTTGTTTTCTTTTTGAGACAGGTTCTCACTATGTAATTCAGACTGACCTGGAACTAACTGTGTAGCCCAGGCTGGTCTCGAACTCACAGTGACCCTCCTGCCTCAGCCTCCGGAGTGCTGGGATTACAGGCGTATGCCACCATGCCCGGCCCGAATTTTATTTTATTGGTCAGATAAGAAACTGGAAATTTCCAGGTATAGTGGTGTATACTTGAAATCCTAGCACTCTGGAAGGCTGGGGCAGGAGTTTCACAAGTTTGAGCCTAGACTGGGAAGCTTAGTAAAACCCTGTTTCAAAGTAAAAAATGAAAAGGGCCTGAGTATGTCATTCAGGGCAAAGGCCCTTGAGTTCAATCCCCAGTAGTGAGAAAGAAAGAGAAAAAAAAAGAAGATAAGACAGAAAGAAGAAAGGAACAAAAAGATGAAAGATACACTTTTTTTTTTTTTTAATCCAGGATCTTGTGCTTGCAAGGCAAGCAGTGGTACCACTGAACTAAATCCCCAGCTCCATACACTGTCATCTTAAAGATAAATAACACCTATCTGAAAGACAGTTTTCAGACTCAAAGCATGTGGTCTATGGGTAATCATTTAGCGGGTATTTGAATACAGGCTTTAACTATTTGAGATTGAATCAGAACCTTTGCACTGAGCTACATCTCAGCCCTGGAGTTTTGTTTTTGGTTTGTTTGCTTGTTTTGTTTTCTGTTTTTTATTGCAACAGTGTCTCATTAAATCACCAAATTTCCCAGTCTTACCGGCTCATTGCTCTCTCTCTCGCTCTCTCTCTCCTTCTCTTTCTTTCTTTAAGTATTTTTAAATTTAAAAATCTAGTTTCTTTAAATAGCATCATTTAATTAGCTCATTATTCTATTGAACAGTTCTGGTCTGGGACAGCCTCCGCTGATCTCTAATGGGCTCTTTGATGTGTCTTGACCAATTTGTGGTTTGGCAAGGGGCTGGCTTGTCCCAAACAGCTTCATTCTCATTTCTGATGGCTGGGGACAGTGAGGGTGAGTTGGCATTGGTTTTGGCAGGCTACTCAAGGAACATGGCAAGAATCTAAAAGAAGCAAAAAAATAGTAAGCCTCGATGTGCAGACACACTTCAAATTCTACTGCATTACATTTGCTAATCTTTCATTTATCAAAGTCAGTTTCAAGACCAACCCAGATTTTAGATGTGAGAAAATAGCTTTGCTTCCTTTTTTTTTGGTGCCAAGGATCAAGCTCAGGACCTTATGCTTGCGAAGCAGGTGGTAGAACCACTGAGCAAAATCTCCAAGCCAAGCTTTGCTTCTTTGTGGGAAAAGTGGAGAACTGTGGGCATGAGTAGGAGATTAGGGCATGGTGAAACAGCTGGGCAAGTGGGCGTGACCTGCTAATCACTGACATTCAGGACATACACAGAACAGTGTCTGATCCCTGCATCTGGTACCAATCAGAAAATGCTATCTTCCCTTCTTCTGGTACAAGATTAGGCTAGTTTTTGGTAGGATGTCCTAGATCTGATGTCAGAATGGGGCTATGAAAGATCACAGCCATTGGTTTTGTGGCCGCTGCCTTCTTTCTTTCTCCGTGGACCACTCCGCATGCAGAGTGTATTTCCTTCCGTTTTAATTGGCCTGCACTCATTCTGCAGAGTAGCTCTTCTCAGAGTACTTCCTTCCCTTCTTTTCTTACCTTTAATACCTTTAATACTTTTCATAAATGTAAAACCCCCACTACTTTGTTTCCTGTCTAATTCCCTGAGAAGGAGCCCACAGCACTCCAGTACCCCACTGACAGGGATTTAAAAATATATCAATGTGTCAGCTTAAATTCAGATAAAAATGTAATGGAAGGATAGAAAAAGAAAATTTCAGTGTAGGTTGGAGGGGGTTGGCCTCTTGGAGGACAAGAGAAGATCTGAAATGGACTTCAGATTGTTGGACAGAGAAAAAGAAATGGAGTATGTACATTGTAGGTAAGATAAAAAAGAAAACCAACCTGAGTAAAACCTTGAAGATGAAGTTACACAACTTTGATCAAAAGGTTGTTTTCTGCCTCAGATATTTTTCAACCTCATCAACTGCTCTATCTGGCCTCTGTTGTCTGTCAGTTCTTCCTTACCTGAAAGTGTAAGTAAGTGTTGCATGTATTACTCAAGATTTTATCTTTTTGCTACTCTTTTATAGTCAGTATTTTGCACTAAGATAAAATCTAGTCTTTTTTTTTTAACTTTTATTTTTGAGACATGGCCCCATGAAGTTGCTAAGTTGCTCAGGTCGGCCTCAAATTTATGATCCGCTTGCTCTTGCCTCAGTGTCACTCAGTGGTAGGATTTAAGGCATGCACCACCATGCCCAGCTCTTTGTACCTCTTTCATGCTCATTCTATACATCTTCCCCAAGTGATCTTATCCAGTATCACAGCATCAAATCTCTCCTATTCAGTGAAAATGTCCAAATCTATATGTGTAGCTCTGACCCATGACTTCCATAGACATATTTTTCAAGGAATCCTTAGACATATCTACTGATTTAGCCTCCAAATCTCAATATGTTCACAAAATCAAGTGTTTGTTTTTAAATGAAAAGACCCTAATATTCTGTACTCTTATTTTTAGTTGATGGCTTCATTTACATTTATTTACCTAATTGAGAAACCTAACCTGATAGACATAGCCATTTTTTTTTTGAGATAGAGTCTTAGCTTGCCTTGAATGCACAATGTAGTCCAGTCTTGCCTAAACTTGCAATCCTCCTGC
>NW_022924236.1:0-711 GCF_012274545.1 Fukomys damarensis
TTCAGACATTTGGAATTAATTGTTTTTTAAAATTTTTGTAATCAGTTAGGACAATTCCAGTTTCCTTTGAAATTTAAGTTGCAGTAGAAAAAAGATGAGAAAGCTGAACAATTTCAACATCAACATTTTAATCAGTGAGTATTTTTGCTGCTTTGAATTTGGGTCAAATGTGAACCACTTAGGAAAAAAGAACCAATGTTAAATATTCGTGCAGTTAGTGACCTGGAATTTACAGCAAGATCTTTATCCCGCTTTTATGGATGATTAGAGAATTGTTTATTTTATATTTATTTATTTATTTTTTGGTAGTGGGTATCCAACTTGGGCTCTTTTGCTTGCTAGGCAGGCAGTAGAACCACTGAGCCAAATCCCCAGCCCAGATGATTAGAGAATTGATTTTATGTTTCTGTTTCCAAATCTTTCAACTAATGAAAGGCAAACAGACTAAATTTTAAACTAGTCTTCCTTTCTGCAAAGGATGAAAACACTAGCATTGTGATTTGTTATTGTCCTTTTCAGCCTCTCTACTCCAGTTAATTTTTCTCTGAATTCATCCCTAACAAATAAAACATTAAATAAAATATCAAAGACAACTTGAAGATTTCCTTTCCTGCCATATCTTTTACTTTTTGCTTCTCTGTAGTATTTTAATTCTTCTAAGATTTCTTACATTTTATTCTTTCTTATTCTCAAAATGTACTTTAGAGTAAG
>NW_022924237.1:0-277 GCF_012274545.1 Fukomys damarensis
AATTACATAGAAGTGTATGGAGGTTCATTTCGCATAAACAAAAGTTACATATTTTAAATTATTCTGTGTTGATATATATATTTGGTCACCACATGGAACACAGTCTTTTCAGCAAGTGGTCATTGTGGAGTGGTCACCTGGTCCTAACTGTATATGTGGTAACCACACCGCAGTCACTCTGGTGCTCATGATGTTTGACATCTACTGCTCACTTACTAGGTTATAAAATCCAAACCCTTGATCTCCCTCCTCTCTGGCTGTACATCAGTGTCCTTTG
>NW_022924238.1:0-212 GCF_012274545.1 Fukomys damarensis
CGGAAAAAAAAAGAAAAGGAAACACAAACAGTGGCCCTGGGGGCTGTCACGGGCATGGTCGCCGTGCAGTGGCAGTGCTGGCCACGTCCTGAGAGCTAGAGGGAGAGGCACGGGGCAGCTCCCTTCCGGAAGTGAGGCCGAGCCAGACGCTGAGGGTGACTGAGAATACAGCGGGCGCAGGGGGAGGGAGTCCAGGCAGGGTCCTGTGACCG
>NW_022924239.1:0-364 GCF_012274545.1 Fukomys damarensis
TTTTGCATCTATATTCATTAAGGAGATTGGCCTGCCGTTCTCTTTTTTAGTTGCGTCTTTCCCTACTTTGGGAATCAAAGTGATCCTTGCCTCCAGGAAAGAATGTGGAAGTGTAGCTTCCTTTTCCATTTCATTGAAAAGTTTGAAGAGTAATGGCAGTAGTTTTTCACTAAATGTCTTGTAAAATTCAGCAATGAATCCATCAGGGCCTGGGCTTTTCTTTGTGGGTAAATTTTTAATTACATTTTCAGTTTCACTGACTGTAATTGTGGTATTTAAAATGTTTTTCTCTTCTTTGTTTAACTTTGATAATTCATAAGTATCTAAAAATTTGTCCATTTCTTCTGTGTTTTCCATTTTATTG
>NW_022924240.1:0-222 GCF_012274545.1 Fukomys damarensis
ATGTGAGGATCTATGGAACAAATCATAAGATGCAGAAACAAGTCCAGTCACACTCAGCCACATCGTCTTTGACAAAGGAGTCAAACATCCTCACTGGAGGGAAGATAACTTCTCTAGTAAATGGTGGGTTAGGGGAAAATAAATAAGGGAAAAGAAAACATATGAGAAAATGAAATAATGAAAATAAAGTTTTTGTAAATAGGGAAAGGTGGAGGGATGAAG
>NW_022924241.1:0-266 GCF_012274545.1 Fukomys damarensis
ATGTCTTCCAGCTAAGCATTACATATGATTGTACAAGTGACAAAGAGGAAAGCAGGAATGGATCAACTGTTCACAGTTCTCTTTGTTAACAGAATATTTCTTTCTACCAGTTGCATTTCAGTACATGTGTTCAAATCCTTGTAGCACATTTTTTACCAGTAACCCAAAGTGATGGCATTTATCCAACTATGGCTTACTTATTGTTTTTTTTCCCCCTCATTGAGTTTATTGGTACATTTTAGGGATACAGTACAGTTACATTCATT
>NW_022924242.1:0-896 GCF_012274545.1 Fukomys damarensis
TTAGCAGAGAAGCCCTTCAGGCCTAAGGGAGTGCCTAGCAGCTCTGAGTGCACCGAAGCCTCCCCAACTCTGTATACTTGGGGAGAGGTTCAGTTTGACGTTGGAACACAAACGCACTTTGCTGAGGGCTTCTGCGGTTTAAAGTGCTGTTTTCCCCGAGACACAGCTTCTCTCGCCACTTAGCCATTTAAAGCGAAAGCGGTCAGTTTCATGAATGTGAAGTACTCGACAGAGAAAGGTGCTGCAACTCTCTGAGTTTACCAGTGAAGTCCACTTCCTTCGGGGAGTAGAACGGTACTCCTTTTTGTTTGTAGGTCTCTGCCTGGCAGAGATTGAAACACTGTTCTGAGGCACTTTTAGCAGAGACGCCCTTCAGGCCTAAGGGAGTGCCTAGCAGCTCTGAGTGCACAGAAGCCTCCAGAATTCTGTATACTTGGGTAGAGGTTCAGCTTCACGTTAGAACACAAACGCACTTTACCGAGGACTTCTGCGGTTTAAAGCGCAGTTTTCCCCGGGAAACAGCTGCTCTCGCCGCTTAGCCGTTTAAAGCGAAAGTGGTCAGTTTCATGAATGTGAAGTACTCCACAGAGAAAGGTGCTGCAACTCTGTGAGTTTACCAGTGAAGTCCACTTCTTATGGGGAGTAGAACTGTAGTCCTTTTGTTTGTAGGTCTCTGCCTGGTAGAGATTGAAACAGTGTTGTGAGGCACTTTTAGCAGAGAAGCCCTTCAGGCCTAAGGGAGTGCCTAGCAGCTCTGAGTGCACAGAAGCCTCCACAACTCTGTATACTTGGGGAGAGGTTCAGTTTGACGCGAGAACACAAATGCACTACGCTGAGAGCTTCTGCGGTTTAAAGTGCAGTTTTCCCTGGGAAACAGCTTCTCTCGCCGCTTAGCC
>NW_022924243.1:0-1536 GCF_012274545.1 Fukomys damarensis
GGGGAGTGAGCTAAACTTCACCTGCATTTACAGCTGGTTCCCATCACTGAGTCACTGTTGAGCTCTGCCTCCTGTCAGAGCATGGTGGCATTTGAGTCTCACAGGAGCTGGGACCCTAATGTGAACTGTGCATATTCAAAGGCTCTAGGTTACACAACCCACCTTTCTCTGTCCCTAGAAAAATTGCCTTCTATGAAATTGGTCTCTGGTGCCAAAACTGCTGAGGATTCCTGAGATAGAGAAAGAACTTTGAATGTTTTCACCATAAAGAAATAATACATGTTTATCCAGGGATGGTGGCGCGTGTGTACAACCCCAGCTCTCTGGGATTGCCAGGAGAAATCCAGATTGAAAAGTGACTGTGCAATTGAGCAAGGTCCTGTCTCAAAATGGAAAATAAAAAAGAGGGCTGTGTGTGGTGGTGCACACCTATGATTCCAGCACTTGGGAGGCTGAGGCAGGAGGATTGTCTTGAGTTCAAGGCCAGCCTGAGCTCCACAGTGAGTTCAGAGCTGGCCTGAACTACATAGCGAGACCCTGTCTCAAGAAGAAGAAGAAAAAAAGAGCTGAGGAGGTAGCTCAACATAAAGGCCCTGGATTCAATCCTTAGCACTGAAAAAAAAAAAAGTTTGAGAAAAATGCATATATATTTAAACATTACACAATGTATGTATGAAAGCATCACATGGTACCCTATTAATGTGTACAACTTTTATGTATCAGATAAAATAAATCTAATTTAAATTTTAGGGACGGGGATTTAGTTCAGCAGTTCTGCCTGCCTTGCAAGCGCAATGTCCCAAGTTCAATCCCGATACAAAAACAAAAACAAAACAACAGCAACAACAAAAACTTGCTAAATTTTGATGAGAAAGAAAGAAAGAAAAAGAAACCAAATTTACTGACACCTTGATCTTGGACTTGCAAAACTCTAAGAAGTACATTTCCATGGGGCTGAGGGTGTAGCTCAGTGGTAGAGTCCTTGTCTAACAAGTGCAAGAAAGACCCTAGGTTCGATCCTCGGCACTGCAAACTTGTCTAAGTCACAGTTTGCCGTACTTTGTTACGTCAGCTAGAAGAGAGTGACAGTAGCCTCTTCTGTCACGTTACATTGGATGGACATTTAGTTTGAGAGTAGGAACAGCTTCTTGTGGTGCTGTGGCACCCTGAGTTCTAAGAGAGCTTCTAACCCCTGGAACTGAGACTGATATCAGCTCACCTCCATCGTTACGTTACCTTGTGTAGCAATCAGGACTTTTGAAGATAAAATTAAGGCTATGAATCAGTTGATTTGAACTAATCAAGATGGAGATTATCTAGTTACCGAGGGCAGATCAGACCCTTAGTTTCCTGCTCAGGGGTGGGTGTATGGCGAGGGATGAAGAAAAGCACAACTTTGTGGGTATAGGGGGACCAGGATATCAGTGCCTCCGATTGGGCAAAAAACAAAAGACCTCTGCAGTTTAGCCCACTTTTATCAGCCAGTGAGAAGTGCAGGGGGAAGGGTAGTATATGTTTCCTGGGACTGTAGTAAGA
>NW_022924244.1:0-257 GCF_012274545.1 Fukomys damarensis
TCTTCTCAGACTTGTGATTTCTAATCTGGAAGAATTCTCATCTTTTCCAACATGGGAGACATGCAGAGCTCTGGCAGACTTTTTGAAATTTTAGGGCTCAAAGAACAGATCAAGGAGTTGCAGCGCACTGCCAGGCAGATAACACATTTGCTGAAGACTTGTTTAACGTGCACTCATCTCATCTGAAGCAAACGGTGCTCCACAGGAGGACACTGTCTACAGAGGACCTTGGGGGCCGTGAGTGAGGAAGCTCTAGT
>NW_022924245.1:0-206 GCF_012274545.1 Fukomys damarensis
TCAGTCACTAAGACTTAGTGACTTTTCTGCTAACACACCTTTCTTTGTTAATAGCTGTTCTTTTTTCTTGGCTCCCATCCTTACCCACCACCACTGTGATTCAGCTATTTTACTGATCTTTTACCTGGACTGTTCCAATATGGTTACTATTGTGTAGATTTTTTTCATTCTTCCAATTTGATTTGCTTATTCCCTCCACTGAATTT
>NW_022924246.1:0-229 GCF_012274545.1 Fukomys damarensis
TCTCAGATGAAGTAGAAACAGCAAATAAATATATGAAAAACTGTTCAACATCATTGATCATTTGTGAAGTACAAATTAAAACAACACTGAGAATTCATCTCACTCCCCCCCCCAAAAATGGCTGATATGAAGAAATGAACCAATAAAATATACAGCCAGAGCTGTGGGGAAAAGGTATCTCTTCTCCACTGTTGATGGGAGTGTAGAATGGGTACGACCACTATGGAAA
>NW_022924247.1:0-244 GCF_012274545.1 Fukomys damarensis
GAAGACAAGAACTGGTTATTGGAACTGTCCCTGGAGATGCTGACTTGGCTTTCCAGGGAGGGATTTTAAACTGTGTGTCCACTATTACCACTGTGCCCCACCCCCTCCACTCCCTTCCCTGCGGACTGATCCAGCTCCAGTAGTAAAGGCTGGTGATGGAGTAACTGAGACCATGCAGGTTGGTGGACAGGGCTTTCAAAGGCTTCACCAGGCCAGGCTCTGACTCCTGCAGCTGCACCTGGGA
>NW_022924248.1:0-374 GCF_012274545.1 Fukomys damarensis
TAAAATGATAATAAGAAAAGAACAATAATATCCTCTATTTTTTAGGGAAAATATAATGACATACCATACTAAACAATGCATACCGAGTGTTTTTAGGGAAGAGCCAAATGTAATTAGTGATCACTGCAGCAATAATCTACTGTACATGAGATTTGCTGAGAAGTTAATCCCTTATGTTGTTTTTTTGTTTGTTACTTATTTAGTTTGTGTTTTTGTGTGTGTACTGGGGATTGAATTTGGGATCTTGCACTTGTGAGGCAGGGGGTGCACCACTGAGGTAAATCCCCAGCCCCTTAATCCTGTATTTTGAATGGAACCACTCTGAGTCACACTCTGATTTCTGAAAGTCTAGTGTAAAGTTAACAAATATATAA
>NW_022924249.1:0-394 GCF_012274545.1 Fukomys damarensis
CCTCACTTATCTGTACGTCTAATTCTTCCCTTCTGTTTGGGAAGTTTTCTGTCATTAATTCTGCGAGGAGCTTTTTTTAAGACATTTGTGTTTTCTCCTGCTATTACATGAATTCTTATCAGTATTATGTTATTTTTCTTTGCATCGTCTAGAAGTGTTGTATTAATTTCTCATGATCCCTTACTGTTTTTGAGAGACCTCTTTTTTCACAGAGAATTGTTAGTTTTTGACATTGAGGATTATTTCTGTGTTTTGAAAACAAATTTATTTTGCAATATATGATTTTCAAGGAATAATTCTGTATTTGGCTTGTTTTACTGATGTTAAAACATATTAGTCAGAGAGTACAAATTTCACTTTTCTTAGGGTTATCAAAATGATTTCTATACTGATT
>NW_022924250.1:0-288 GCF_012274545.1 Fukomys damarensis
TCTCATTTTCCTTCTCAAAATAATGCTTTTGATTCCTTGGCACCACATATCTCTTCCTAGAGAAACAAGTTATTGTATGTTTCTCAAAAGCAGAGAATCAATCCTTGCACAACTTTTAAAACTTCACATTACTTATCAAGCTTTACAAACAAAAAGGGATGTGATCATACTTCAGTAATAGTTTGACGGATTGGGGATGTACCTCAGTTGAAAGCCCTAGTTTCCGTCCCCAAAACTGCAGGAAAAAGCATTTTTTGAAATCTGTATAATTGCCTTTTTATCAGTTAC
>NW_022924251.1:0-220 GCF_012274545.1 Fukomys damarensis
GAAATTTAAGGACTACTTATCAGACTACAAGGCCTTGTAAAGCTTTGGGAAGTCATAAGGGTGTATCTGGTGAAGCTTGGAGTTGGATAAATTTGATTTCAAATCTTTTTCTTACTAGCTTTTGTGTCCTCTGCAATATATCCTAAACTCTCTGAGGCTCAGTCTCCCCACTCAGTGAATATGGTCTTAAAAAAACCTCATTTCAAAGCTGAGGATGTAG
>NW_022924252.1:0-356 GCF_012274545.1 Fukomys damarensis
AGGCTCTGGGAGAGAGTGCTACTTGGTACCTCCCTCCTCTTCATTAAAGTCTTTCTCTTCACTGTCTCTTTAGATCTCAACTCTCATTTCAGATTCTTCCTGGATCCCAGGGACTCACTTCCCTTCTCCTTCTTCTCCTCATTCTGTTATATTCCAAAGTAAAAACACCAAATCTTAGGGAAGCTCTTTGTCTGCTGCTCCACCATCTTCCTGGAAGTCTCAACATGATTTCTATATTAACACATATTAATCAAAGTCCTTCATCCCAGCAGAAAAATTTTTGTGCAATCTATTGACTAAACAACAGAAAGCTCTGCAAGAGAAACTTCGTGTGTTACCAGACCCCAAGTAGGAAT
>NW_022924253.1:0-358 GCF_012274545.1 Fukomys damarensis
CACATCCAGAAAGGCACTACTGCCCCGGGGGGCCTCAGATTCACATCACCCTCCTTCATTTCCATGCTTCCTCCCTTCATACCTTACCCTCACTTCTTCCGTTCCCCTCTCATTTCTGCAAATTTCTCTCTTTTGGGAAGACAGAGAATTACAGCCATCACGTACCATTGAAATCAACGTTGCACTCAGCCAACTCGGGAGTTCTGTGCCTCATCATTCTTCAACATGATTTGAAGCTGCTCTGTAACGTGGCATTGTGAGAATAGAAAATTTGGAACTCAGTATATGATCAGTTTAACTGTATTTGAGATGAATTTGTCCAAGCTGCGATGTCTCCAACTCACTTCTTTGAAGAGAT
>NW_022924254.1:0-1027 GCF_012274545.1 Fukomys damarensis
TTTTTTTTTTCCTGAAGGAGACCACAAGAAATAAATTCTTTTTTATTTTTATAAGGAAGGGATTGAAGGGGAGAGAGATCTACTTAAAGTCTTTTAAAAGCTCCAAGCACTCCTCATTTTGAAGGTTTCTATTGATATACCTATGTCACAGGAAATATATTAAAGTGAGCCCATATGCCTGTATGAAGTATTATTTATATATTATTTATATATCTATGTGTTTGAGTGACAGGTGATCAGTTGACATATTACATTTTAAT
This sequence comes from Fukomys damarensis, assembly GCF_012274545.1. Taxonomy (NCBI): domain Eukaryota; kingdom Metazoa; phylum Chordata; class Mammalia; order Rodentia; family Bathyergidae; genus Fukomys; species Fukomys damarensis. Next base: position 261 of record NW_022924254.1, read on the forward strand.
ACATTGATGTAAATATTAATTTCTAATTTGCAATTCTCTTGTTTTTTATTTATTTGTTTGTTTGTTTATTGTACTAGAGACTGAACTCAGGACCTTCCACTTGCAAGGCAGGCAGAGGAGCCACTGAGCTAAATCCCAGCCCTCTTTCTTGTTTTTTAAAGCCAGCTTTTTTTTCAGGTCTTAATTATTTTGCTAGTCCCCTCTAAGTTCATAGACCCTATTTCCTATTATGTCTCTGGAGGTTATCTAGCAGAAAAAGTTGGGTCCATTTTCTGTTGTTTAGGTTTCTATAATGTTTGTATTTGTAAATATTACAAATGTCATTATTTAAAAATAAGCACATGACAAGATGCTCAATCTTACTAAAATCATCAGAGAACAGCAAATCAAACCCACAGTGAGATACCACTTCCCACTGTGACTATTATTTTTTAAAAAATGAAAATAAGTGAGGATGTTGAATAATTAAGAAACCATGTGTGCTACTGGTAGGAGTGTATAGTGTTATGCCCTGTAGAAAACAGCATGGAAGTTCCTCAAAAACTTAAAAATAGAATTACTTTATAATCCAGCAATTCCTCTCTTAGATGTATAACCCCAAAATTGAAAGTAATATCTTAATCGATGTTTGTTACACCCGTGTTCATAGCACCACTGTAGCTAAAACAATGGAAGCAACTCAGACATCCATCGACAGATGAATGTATACACAAAGTATGGTGTTGATTATTATGCAACATTAAGAAGGAAGGAAATTTTAGCTGGCA
>NW_022924255.1:0-204 GCF_012274545.1 Fukomys damarensis
AAATTCAAACTCAAAAATCATTTACAAAAGGTGAAGAAAATTAACTTGCGAATATTTTTTAAAAACTGGCTTATCAAATAAAGAACAAAGCCAAAATTTAAAAAAGAAAGAAACAAAATATCTAAGATTACCAAGGGTATATTACTGTGTTCATAGTGCAAAACATTCATGTGATTATCATATTCAGAAATGCCATGCCCTGTC
>NW_022924256.1:0-530 GCF_012274545.1 Fukomys damarensis
GCCTCTTTAATAAATGGTGTTGGAAAAACTGGGTTTCAACTTACCAAAGATTGAAACTAGACCCCTAGCTTGCACCATGTACTAAACTAAAATAAAACTGGATTAACGATCTAAGTATTAAAAATGACACAGTAAAACTGCTGGAAGATAAGTTAGATAGAACTCTAAGACACTGGCATAGGAAAAAACTTTATGAACAAATCCTCAGTAGCACGGGAATTAGCACAAAGAATAAACAACTGGGATCTCATATTTTTAAAACACTTCTGCACTGCAAGACAAACCACCAACAGAACTAAGAGATAACCTACAATGTGGGAAAACATTTTTACCAGCTGTTCCACAGACAAAGGTCTACTATCTAGAATGTATAAAGAACTCAAAGAGATCAGTCCCTCCAAATATAAAGCCCCAATTCAAAAATGGGCATCTAAAATGAACAGACATTTCTCAGGCAAACAAATAAAAGCAGCAAATAAATATATGAAAAAATGTTCAAAATCACTGATAATTCAAGATATGTAGATGAA
>NW_022924257.1:0-229 GCF_012274545.1 Fukomys damarensis
CGGTCAGTTTCATGAATGCGAAGTACTCCACAGAGAAAGGTGCTGTAACTCTGTGAGTTTACCTGTGAAGTCAACATCTTATGTGGAGTACAACTGTATTACTTTTTGTTTGTACGTCTCTGCCTGGGAGAGATTGAGACACTGTTGTGAGGCACTTTTAGCAGAGAAGCCCTTCAGGCCTAAGAGAGTGCCTAGCAGCTCTGAGTGCACACAAGCCTCCAGAACTCTG
>NW_022924258.1:0-238 GCF_012274545.1 Fukomys damarensis
TTAGATGCGTGTATCAAAGCTTCCCAGGCAGTCATTGGCCTATGGATATTAAATGGGCTGGTAGTCATGGCAGGTACTGGACTGTATTCTCCTGTGATCATGGTGTCGGAGCTTTCAGTGAGCGTTTAAAATGTGTTCAGCTGCCTTGCCAACTGTCATGTCACACGAGGACTGAAATTTCTTTCTTTCTTCTACTTCCAATAATCACTGGGCACTGGAGACAACTTTTCCTCATATG
>NW_022924259.1:0-216 GCF_012274545.1 Fukomys damarensis
ATAAATAAATAAATAATAATAATAATAATGTTACTTAAAAATGTATTTTAAGTAATCAATTTAAGCAAATACTAGACAGTAAAATAAGTAGCAATTTATTACAGAGAAGCAAGCAAGTCTTTTAGTATCTCTTAAAACTGCTATCAGTAAAGCCACAAATACAAACCAATTACAGAACAGGTAAATCATGGCTGATAACCCTTCACAGACAGTGAA
>NW_022924260.1:0-447 GCF_012274545.1 Fukomys damarensis
TATTATTGTTGTGGTTATTCTTTGGAGACAGGGTCCTGTTATATAGTTCAGGCTGGTCTTGGACTGTATACCCCAAGCTGGCATCAGACTCTTGGCAGTCCTCCTTTCTCAGCCTTCCAAGTACTGGGATTATAGGCGTGTGCAATCGTGATGGGCTCAGAAACATTACTTTTGATTGCCGTGAGCTGTCAGCATGGGCATTCATCATTAGGAGAGCAGATAGGTGAAGTGTAATGGACGCATAGAATCGATTATTATATAGCAGCTGGAACCAATTCATAGAGTAATATGTATAGATGCAAAAAATGGGCAGAAAGCAGGAGTGGAGTGATGTAGGACACATAACACCATTTAAATGCTGAGAACAAGTGTGGAAACGTTTTTGAAGGAACACAGAATAAAAAGATTAAACATGTAGATTGTGTATAGCTGCTTATGGAGAGAAGG
>NW_022924261.1:0-310 GCF_012274545.1 Fukomys damarensis
TAGCTGTCATCACCAAGTTGTACACAGAGCTCTTCATCAATTCCTAGTATCCAAATGAAATTTCCTGATTTAATCACGATCTTCTCAGCCACCCTCCCCATCCACACGTATAATCTCAATCTAGGTCACTGGTAATTTCTATAAATGAATGTAATGTTTAAAAAATCAGGCCTTTATTAATATCACTAGACTTAATAAAATCTACATGAAAAGTGTGGTTAAATTCCTCAACCTGCATATCCCTTCGCATGTCAGGACATAATTCTGTGAATAAAAGAGGTCGCTGAACATTTAGATTAAAAATGGATAG
>NW_022924262.1:0-1023 GCF_012274545.1 Fukomys damarensis
ATCCACATCTTAAATGGAGTACAACTGTATTCCTCTTTGTTTGTAGGTCTCTGCGTGGCAGAGATTGAAACACTATCGTGAGGCTCTTGTACCAGAAAAGCCCTTAAGCTTTGCAGAGTGCCTAGCTGCTCTGAGTGCACACAGGCCACAGAACTCCGTATATTTGTAGATAACTTCAGTGTGAGGATAAAATACAAACACACTCTGCAGAGGGCTTCTGGGGTTGAAGCTGCAGTTTTCGATGGGAAACAGCTTCTTTCTCCCCTAGGCCTTTGAAACCAAAGCGGTTAGTTTCCTGATTATGAAATACTCCACAGAGAATGGTGCTGCTACTCTGTGAGTTTACCAGTGAAGTCCTCAACTTTTAAGGAGTACAACTGTATTCCTTTTTGTTTGTAGATCTTTGCTGCAGAGATGGAATCACTGTTGCGAAGCGCTTTTACCAGAAAAGCAAATAAGGCGTCAAGGAGCGCCTAGGTGCTCTGAGTGCACACAAGGCTCCAGAACTCTGTATACTTCCAGAGAAGTTCAATTTGAGGTTAGAACACAAACAAACTCTGCAGAGTGCTTCTCAGGTCTGCCTGGCAGACATTGAAACACTGTTGCGAGGCACTTTACCAGAATAGCCCTTAACGCCTAAAAGAGTGCCTAGCAGCTCGAGTGCGCACAAGATTCCAGAAACCTGTATACTTGGGGGTAGGCTGAGTTTCAAGTTAGAACACAAACGCACTTTGCAGAGTACTTCTGTGGTTTAAACTGCAGGTTTCCCGGGGAAAAAGCTTCATTTGCTGATTTGCCATTTGAAACCAAAGCGGTTAGTTTCCTGAATGTGAATTACTCCACAGAGATAGGTTCTGCAATGCTGTGAGTTTACCAGTGAACTCCACACCTTATATGGAGTACAACTGCATTCCTATTTGTGTGTAGGTCTCTGCCTGGAAGCCTTTGAAACACTGTTGGGAGGCACTTTACTGGAAAAGCCCTTAAGGCCTAAGAGAGTGCCTAGCAGCTCTGAGTGAACAG
>NW_022924263.1:0-272 GCF_012274545.1 Fukomys damarensis
TGGTGAATACAGAAACCCATATGTCACAAGGTCCCAATTTAAGATACACATGTATATATATATATGATATCTGGTATATATTTGTTTATCATAGTTTAACATTCTGGATTTCCTTGGTAATCCTATATATGTCACTCGATGCATTTATAAATATTGTTTGGAGAGAGGGTCTGTGGAACTCATCGGATGACCAAAAGGGTCCAGGATACAGAGATTAAGAACTCCTGTCTGTGGATTCAGCTTGACGTGAGTGCAGCCACCTGGAGTTGTAG
>NW_022924264.1:0-213 GCF_012274545.1 Fukomys damarensis
GCTGCAGATCTGAACACACCCGCAGGGGTGTGCAGAAATTCACCCAGCAGGCTGAGCGTTAAAGAACAGCGGCTTGCAGAGCAGCCAGGCCAGACCCAAACCTGCTCCTTGACGCAGGCACCGCACCACCCGTGGCCCACAAAGCACCTACGGCAGAATGAGGCTCGAAGCAGGGCTGGCCCTCCTGCCCTGCTTCTCTTTGCCTTGGGTTTT
>NW_022924265.1:0-280 GCF_012274545.1 Fukomys damarensis
GCTATGTACATTATAATTTCACTTTTTTCATTCTTAATAGTATGGATTGGGACCTTTTCTTTCCTTTTTTTCATAGCATTGGCTAAAGGTCTGTCAATTTTATTTATTCTTTTGAAGAACCAACTCTTGGCTTCATTGATTTTTGTTATATCATTCTCTTAGTCTCCATTGCAATGATATCTGATCTGATCTTTATAATTTCCTCCCTTGTATGAGCTTTGAATTTGTCAAGCTCTTCTTTTTCCAGAAGCTTGAGGTCCAGGATCAGGTTATTTATTTG
>NW_022924266.1:0-218 GCF_012274545.1 Fukomys damarensis
CTATAAATGACTCTAGTTTCTCATTCTTTATGGCTGAGCAGTATTCCATTTTATAAAAAAAAAAAACAACCCACATCTTTATCCAGTCTCCAGTTGATGGGCAATTGTATTGTTTCCAAGTTTTAGCTATTATAAACTCTGCCGCTATTAACATGGGTGTGCATATATCACTGTGGTATGATTCTTTTACTTCTTTTGGGAAGATACCCAGCAGGGGA
>NW_022924267.1:0-209 GCF_012274545.1 Fukomys damarensis
GCTCTGCCAACTACCTTGCTACCCTGTCTTGGATCTGCCTTGCTACTCTGCCTTGCTACCCTGCTTGGATCCAGCTGACTATGGACAGGAACCTGTACAAACTGTGAGCCAAAATAAACCTTTCTCTTTTAACTTTGTGTATTGGATATCTAGTTTCACCAATGAGAAATGTAACAAAGATGAAAGACAAATGTTATCATAGCACTACA
>NW_022924268.1:0-235 GCF_012274545.1 Fukomys damarensis
GTTGTTACCTCCAACTGAACCTATCTCCAACTATGCAGGATTCTGGAGCCTTGTGTGCACTCAGGGTTGCTAGGAACTCTCTTGGGCCTTTAAGGGCTTTTCAGGTACAGGCACCTCACAAAAGCGTTTCAATCTCGGCCAGGAAGAGTCCTACAAACAAAACGGAATAGACTAGTACTCCATAGAAGATATGAACGTCACTGGTACACTCACAGTGTTGCAACACATTTCTCTG
>NW_022924269.1:0-201 GCF_012274545.1 Fukomys damarensis
AATAGAATAGCCTCGACCTGATATCCTCCTGAGGAGTGGGAAATACAAAAGGACAGCACCCACTGTACTCTTGGCTACTGTGTTCTCTGTTTCTCAGTGGTCAATTCTCATGCTGTAGAGTTCATGTTTTCCCTACTGTTACTTGGCCCAATCTTGTTCTGCAGAGCCTGTTTCTTTTCCTATCTTTAATAAATGTAAAAC
>NW_022924270.1:0-9094 GCF_012274545.1 Fukomys damarensis
TTCTTGAGACTCCCATGGCCTGCTGGGTGTTATGGTTCCATTGTAAAGTGTTCTCCAAGGATTCGTGCATTGAGCAGTTGATCCACAGGGCAACAATGTTCAGATGTGTGGCCTAGAGAGGAGACCGGATTATGAAGATGGTATCATCATCAATGCATTAATGCATTGGTGAGTTTATTAGCTGAATCGGCTGTTAAAAGATTAGATCTTGTTGGAAAACATAGATGATGGGGTGTGTTCTTTGAAAAGAATACCTTGTGCCCTGCTCCTTCTCCCTCCCCTCACCACAACTCTTTAGCTTTTTCAAACCCCTACTTCCTGAATGTCATGAAGTGAGCAGCTTTCTTCTGCTTTGCCCTTTTGCCATGATATTTCTGCTGTGGAACCTGCTGACTATGGACTGAAACCTCTTAAACTCTGAGCGAAATTATACCTTTCATTCTTTTAGTTGTGTAAGTCATGTATGTTGTACCCACAGTAGAAAGGTGACTGATACAGAAGATCTTAGGTTCTAGATGGAAGAGAGTCCATCTCCTTATTTGCCAGGGGAAGGCTAAATTAGACCCACCACGTGTGTGTGGTTTTATCCTTAATGAGACTATAAAGTTAGAACCAGAATATGGTCTCCTCCTTCACAGTGAATTCCTTTCTCCAGTGCCTCCCTGCCCTTGGGCAAATTGGATGGAAGGAGATCAGTTCCACAGAGGTGGGATGATGCAGAAGGCTTCGGGAACTTGGACAGTCTCCTGAAGGAAGCATTTTTCACCCAGGAATTAATAAACAAATCACAGAATCCTTGCAGTGAGGCAATGTGGGACTTCACCTCTTGCACAATGTGAGGCGTTGGTTTCTACTTTCTCATCTTGTCATGCTACTTCCTTTTTGTACCCTGGCATCTGCTTGCTTGATTTTCCAACTGAGGTTTCTCTAGGTTTCAGGGTGGAGGCTAGAGTCAGGAAAACATGAGGCGAGACACTTAAGGGAGCTATGATTTCAGGAGCAACTGGAGATTGCAGTCCCATGTTTCTCTGCGCCTGGCAGTGCCTTGCTTCCACATTTCACTCTCTACGTGAGAGAGAGTCGTTTCCTCTTGTGTCATTCCTTGGAAACTGTCTGTCCTTCTCCTCCTATCCCCCTCATCCTAGAAGCTTCCATAACAGTGCCACATACGTGGGTGTTTTCCTCCTGAGAGGCCCACAGCTGAGCAAATAGAGGCAAGGACCACAGAAGTGAGGTGATCTGAAGATAATGAAAAGAGTAAAATCTCATTTATTCCTGATGGCTGAGACCAACCACCACATCATAGTCCTGAGCTTCACCCCGCATTGACCCTCAGGGCACCTAAAGGGCTTCCACTCTTCTCACTTGTCCCAACCTGTTCTTTCTTCTAAACATCGCCTGCTGAGACAATAGCCAATCAGAGGAATGGAGAGACACAATTGTAAATGCATTTTTCTACTATGCAAATAATTTCATTTTGAGATGTATGGCAAATGTAGAAAAGAAAAAAATTTTTTAAATTTCAGGAAACACAGATTTGACCATAACAAGATGATATGGGGAGCCATCCCCTTCCATGGAAACCTCCCAACTGAGAGAAACGGATAGGGAAAATATTTCCGCAGGCTGTGTTAACTCCAGCTGTATCCCTGGGCTCCTTGTTAGATTTTTTAAAAAGCTGAAAACCAGGACCAGACCTGACCACACCAGGACTGTAAGAAGCCTTTATTATGGAGAGGATTTGCCAGGCTGTCTCCTAACAAAGGAGAGAAAAGCAAAATGGCAGAACAGAGAGATTGTTCTCTAGGAGTGGGGTGGGGTTAGCCCGAACTGGAGTGGAGTTGAGTGAGGTAGTATTAAGAGATTGGAGGAGCCTGTGAGATCACTAGGAGGGGCTTGTGACATCACTAGCTGCTAGGAGGTAGCAAGTATCAGCTTACTCTTTTGGTGGGAGAAGAGGCATGATGGGAAGAAGCAGCCTGACCTTTGTTGGGAAAAGTTAGATTTTAACATGGAGGCTGCTATCCCATGTGGCAGCCATCTTAAGGCAAGGGAAATGTAACATTCCAGGCTTTTTGTTTATGGTTACTGGGCAAAGGCCTCTTCTTCTGGAGCTGCTTCAAGCTGACAAAGGGGAGAAGGTTGGGCCTAAACCTGGATATGGACAGGGGTAGCGGTGGGTGGGGGCTTCTGCCCTCTGCTGCAGTGTCCAGGACACTGCCATGAGGAGTTCCGTGACTGTCTGGTTGGTAAATGCCCTCATGCGTTCCTGCAAGAAATTCTGAAAACAGCAAAGCAGACAGGGCTCTCTCATGATTAAAAGGCTTATACAAGCCAGGAGGAGTAGTTCTTTACAGTGATTCCTGGCTCATCTCCTTAAATTGGTCACATTTTCCTTCTGCTACGACCTGGAAGGAGAGGGGTAACAGCCTTGAGTGGGCCCCTCATTGTGACAGGGACTATACTGTGTGAGTTTTACATATACACTTCTTTAATACTTGCAAAATCTCAAGCAAATATTATGTTCATATTTTAAAGATGAGAAAACAGAGCCTCTGAGAGGCCACACAGTGGGGATGCTGTTTTTGTTTTACCTTTCTCAGCTGTGATTTTTGCAGGTTCATTTGATCTACTTTAGCTATTCTTATTCTATGATCTTCGTATATGTCTAACTTGGAATTGCTAACCTCTCTCCCTTCCATCCTGCCTTTCTGTATCTCCTTCATTTTGGAAGTTGGAAGTGTGTGTCTTCTTCTTCCCTATTACTTGTTGAACAGAGTGAATCCTTGAATCTTTCAGGCTGGCTATGGAAGAGGCAGTTGTATCTATGACTCAGGATGAAGTCTGGGGATTCCAGTGTCTCACTGGGCATCGGAAATTCCTGACTGGTGAACACCCTTCAAGTAGTGGGATATCAATTATTCAATGCTCTTGTAATTAAGAATTTTTGAATTAAGAATCGAAGCAGGGAGATAACAGGAGGCTTGAGGAGAATGTTCCACAAGCCCTCCATGCTGGTGTGGTTGTGCTTAAATCCTATTATCTAACATTTCCCTAACTGACCAGTAACCTAAATGATTAGTTTCTGTAAAACATGATATGTATTAAAAAATGTTGAGGACTAGCAGGACCCTGTGGCAAGATGAAAGGATTTTTCAGGGGGTTACTGGCCCATGAAGGGAAGACAGTGTGAGGAATGTTTTGCCAAAGGGAAGCCCACAGAGGGAACAGCCAGCCACAGCACCTGAAGGAGGCCAAGCCAAAGAGGAAGTCAGAAAGATTTAGTGAAGGATGTGCCAATACCTATGCCGGGACACTTAGACACTCATTAAACAAAGTTCTCATTGCGTTGGCTGTTTACAGCTACAATTAAGAGTGCTTGCAAAAGCACACCTGCTACACACCCTGAGCTTCTACAGGCCTTGTATAGGTCAAACTTTCTTGATTTTAATCCCCTGGGTTGCTTTCAATTTGGATGAGTTGTATTCATGTTTGTATATAAAAACTCCGAGACAAAATAATCCCTTTGGCAAACATTTTTGGGCCCCCTTCCAGATTCATTTACCTGGGAGCTTTTTGCTTCTGCTGTACAAGAAATGCTGCTTTCTGTGTTAGCTCTACTTTTTCTCAGTCCTCTTTTGACTCTACCATGTAATTCTTTCTGGGCTGAGAAAGTCACCACCAGCTGGAGGGTAACAGTGATTATGACCATTATATAAAATTCAAAAGGCATAAAAAGATATACCACAAAAAAGTAAGTCTCCTTCTTATCTCCCAAAGCTTCCAATTCCCTTCCCCAGAAGGAAAGAATAAGTGCTACCACTCATTTATGAGTTGATTAAGAGATTTGATGGCCTCTAGAAAGTGGCAGGAAATAGAAGAACAAAAGCAAAGAGTGCTCAGTCACCAGGCCTCTTCCCGGAAGGTGGCAGAACAGTATCCAGCAACGAATCAGCCTCTCCAAGGCTCAGAATCCAAACACTGGAAAATAATAACTTAGGGAAGAAAAGAAACCTCCCGGAAGGTCAGAACAGTATCCAGCAACGAATCAGCCTCTCCAAGGCTCAGAATCCAAACACTGGAAAATAATAACTTAGGGAAGAAAAGAAGGAGGGAGGTGGATCCCTGGGACCCAGGAAGGATCTGACAGGAAAACTGGAGTCTGCAGAGAAATTGAAGAGACAGATCATAAAGCAGAAAAAGGGAAAGGGTAATCTGCACCTTTTTCTCTGGCTTCTGGCTCAAGGCTCTTGGCTCCTGTGAGAAAGGAAGAGTGAATCTACAGAGACACATTGAAATCAGGCCAACTCCGGTGGCCTGCAGGGAGAAATGCAACAGTGGAACCGTAGCAGTGGATGTTGTGCTACAACAGCTGGTGAGTGACTCCAGCCTCAATGTCTCTCATGTCTCGTTAACAGAGTGCTTGATAGGACACCATTCTAAGGAATGGCCAACTGAACATAGGACTCAGAGCAGCTGCACGCTGGCTTCATCTCTGAGCTCCCGGTGTTAAACTCCCGCAGTGACTGGGTAAGGAACAATCGCCATGGTCAGGGAGCCATGGTCAGGCCAGCAAGAGACACCCAGCTAAAGCTACTCAGGCCTCACCTCCATGACCAGAGGCCAGGTGCAGCCTGAATTTCCAAGGATCTGAGAGTCCTAGAACCAGTACCCTGCCCTGATCTTACTGCTGGCTCTCTGCTGATTGCCCAGGACATACCTGGCCTCTGTCTGTCTCCCTTGCCTCCCAGAGAGAGCAGAGACATGCCTTGAATTGGACACTGCCCCAAAACTGTAGGCCCCAGAAGATTACCACAGGCTTGAAATCACAGAGAAATTTGTTTTATTTTCTTTGCTTTTGCATTTTTGTTATTGTTGGGGTTTTACAAATTCTCTTTTGTTTGTTTGTAGTAAGTGTGAACATGATTTTTAGGTCTTTGTTGTGCTTTCTTCTTGTCTTTGTGTGTGTGTGTGTGTGTGTGTGTGTGTGTGTGTGTGTTTTCATCCTCTGTCCTTCAGCCATTTTTCTAATCTCTTTTTCGTTTATTTCTCTATTTTTCCTCTTCTCCCTTTGAAAATTTCTTTCCTTAATTACTTCTTTTTTTTTTTACTCTCTGTGTACTCTTCCCCCCACCCCACCCCCATTTCTTTTTGATCATTCTGGTAGGACAACATTTTAGCATCCAATATTCTTTTTATCATAAGGATTTGCATGCCCATGTCTTTTTAAATATCTCTTCTTTTGTACTTAATGGTTTATATTACAAGTTTTCTAGCCATTTGAATATTAAAATATTCCTGGTTCTTTCTTTCTTTTGGTACTGGGGATCGAACTCAGGACCTTGCGCTTGCAAGGCAGTTGCAGTGCCACTGAGTTATATCAGTAGTTTATTTTTATGTCAGAGTTAACATTTACATTTTAATTGAGGCTGGTTGAATAGCAGACTTCCAAGTAACCTTGTACAATAAATTATCTTTGCACCAGAATAAGAGAGAAAGAAGAGTAAAGATGTTACCTTTCGGCTAAGGTTGACAAACCTTGAAGTCTTAACATGCCCTTGAATTACAAAAACCCAGCTGAAGGAAACTGTGGTGCCAGGACCAACCACTAAGGGTCCGGGTCACTTTGCAGTAAGACATACCACAGGGGCCAGTGTTTTCAGTTGATGGGATTGTTCAGAAATCCATTTTCCCCAGGCACACTATTCCTTATTAATCTTCCAGGAAAATCTGCATTGCAAGTAAAGTTCCATATCAAAGTGTCCCTGGGCTGGCTCTGAGAGGTCCTAAAGCCTGAAATAAGGAACCAATGACATCCTTTTAAGATAAGTTTGTAGGTTCAAGGACTCCCATTGCAGACAAAGAATTTTCAGGATGCATCAGTGAAGAGATATGTGAGAAGGGTTTATTAGGATGCACTCAGTGAACAGAGTTTAGTGCTCAGAGAAGTTCAACACATTACAAGCCAGAGTGGGTACACTGAAGGAATGTCTTCAAGATGGGTGATCTAGGGTGTGTGTTCTCACTGTCAGGTTGCAGCGCAAGTCATCAAGTGTTTGAGGTTCAGATCTGTTGCCCACCAATGTTGCTGCTTCCTGAGGATGGAGGAAGCACAATTCACAGGTTAAAAGATCAGGTTAAGAGCCCTAACTTATTGTAAAAGGACATTTAGGAATTTTTTTGAGTGAGTTTCCTGGAAGTGAAAAAGGCTTGTCTTGAAGCCTCAGTGTCTCTTAAAAGTCAAACCCCAAATCTCAATTTCCTTCTTCCCTCTACCTAGTTTTTATTTTTTCTATCCTACCACAAAAGCAGTAGGCTGACGAGGTCAGCCTCACACAAGGTCCCTTTTCAGTGAGAGAAAGATTTATTTTTAATCTCGTGTTGTTTTGATCAGTGTTGATGCATTATCTAATTGGTAAATGCTGGGCAGGATTATTTTAATTATGGACTCAACTTGGTCAAGTTTCTAATCCTTTGGGGACAAAGGATAATTGCCACAGAAAGATGTTCTTGAATACTATCTCATAGTATTCAAATTTGCATTTGCATCTGCCGAGAAATAAAACTATGCTAAGAGACAAACCGGTTGGGAAATAGAATAAAGGAATCTGGGGAGTGTCCCTGGGAAGCTTGTTCTCATTTTCTTGCTGTTCTCCTGCCTCCTGCTCCACCCTTCTTTCTGGAAACACTAGGGGTATAAATTGTTCTGAGTACACAACACAGCAGAGGCCAAAATGAAGATAAGCACAGTCTTGGTTCTGGTGGCTTTTGTTGCCATGGGAATGGACATAGCCTATGCACGGCTACCTGTTCACAAAAGTGAGTATGGTTAGGGTGGGTACTCCAGAGAGCAGAGAAGGCTCAGAGCTGAGCCCTAGTCTTGGAGACACATGGCGAAGACACAGGGCATATACCCACTGCTTAAATCAGACTCAGTTCCTTTGACTTACAAGGGTGGAACCCTACATTTCCAAGCCTTATCATAGTGAGGTGCATCTGAGAGAATTTGGGGGTAGAGGGCAGAGTTACTCCCCCGGTAAGGAGATGTGACCTGGATGTGGCATTCCCAGAGCAGTCACTCCAGGCTGAGCACGAGGTACACCAGGACCTGTCTGTCTGTCTGCGATCAGAGATTTCATAATGTTTTGTCCTGAGGTACAAAAGAGGGAGGGTGACCGTGCAGGTTTCTTTCCTACTGAGACTCTGTAGGCTTTGGAGAACCACAGGGAGTACATTCTCCTAAGGGCTAGATGGTGATGGGGGGGGTTATACTGACAATGGAGCGAGTGAAATGAGTGAAGCGTCCAGGGGCACAAAGGAGAAAACAGCTGGAGTCCAGGCAGTCACGAGGGCTTCAGACATTCAGCATCCATTCTCATCTCTCTTGGTTTCAAAACTCAACTGCATATTTCAGAACAACAAAAACCTGGTGACTGCCCTGAGGTGCCTAGAGGACAATTTGGGATTTGTGCTGAAGCTTGCTCAGGAGATCAGTCATGCCCTGGTGAACAGAAGTGCTGCCGCAACGGATGTGGTCATGTCTGCAAATCTCCTGTTTTCAAAGTGAGTATAAACCTATCAAGAGTTGTCCAAAGGGCCGGGGACTTAGCTCAGTGGTGCCGCCACCTGCCCCACAAGGGCAAGGTCCCAAGTTCCATCCCCAGTACAAAAAAAAGTTAAAATAAAATAAAGAGTTCTCCAGGAAGAAAGCTGACAACTTCCCAGTGGACTTTGCTAGGGCAGACTGTGTTGCATTGTCCTCTGCAGACAGAAATCTAGGTAATCTCAAGAAAAATGAGTTAGAGCCAAATAGCAGCAGGACAACTAGTTATACTATTTAAAGCCCTCCCCTATCCAAGACAGCAGCAAGGGGCTCAAGAGAAGCAAGTAGCATGACCTGACTTACACGTTCAGGACTGTGACTGACCAGTAGTCACAGTCTTCCTCTACCGACCCCCCCAAAAAAGGTTTAACTCTTCCAAGAAAATAGATAATCCTGATAGGAAGACGAAGAAATGGGACCCTCGATCTATTTGAGTGACTTCCACGTTACACAGACATGTGCTAGAGTTGAGATACAATGGTAAACATGACCAAGTCAAGGAAAGAGATGTGTACTACCGTTCTGTGATTTGCACACATTTCTACTAAATTCTATGGAAGCAAAGAGAGGGTTCGTTACTTTGCTGGAGGAGGTGGGAAGTTGTTTTCGAGTGGAGAACATCTAAGGGAGAGCTTAAAGGAGGCCCAAAGTCTGCCAAACAAGAAAGGGTAGTTCAGATGATGGGAGAAATATGAGCCCTCCTTAGAAGAGGGGACATGGACAGCAATGGATAGATGTGGCAGTGTCTATGGGGAACACTTTCACAGGTCAGAGCTCAGAGAGCAATGATCTGCTGCCATAGTGTGAGTGCTAAACAGCCAGAAGTTTCTCAGCAGAGGAAATGATATGGTCAAACCTGTCTTACAGAAGAGTGACGCTGGCAGCCATGACAGATATGGAAGGGACCTTAGCAAGCATGTCTAGTGCCCATCCCTGGAAGATTTCTCAGGAATCCACGAATCCTGTGCCTGGCTACTCCCTCTCCCTGGAATTGCAGCTCTAGAAGATGAGGTTCTACAATGGCAGGGTGACTGCTTTCGAAAGCTTGTGTCCCAATAAACTGCATCTGTGGTGGTGTTCTTGCTGTTGGCTTCTTCCCACTGCGGCATTCCATCGACTCTCAGACTAGCAGAACCATCTGGGTACACTGCAGACGTGCCCACGAGTACAAAACCCTCAGGACAGCAGCAGGTCAGAGGCAAGGTCTTCCCACATAATTCTTTTCCTCCTGCCACGTCTGTAACTCCAATCAAGGAAAGGGTACAAGGATCTTTCCTCGAGCATTCTGTGAACATCTTTTTGTTCAAACAAACCAAATTAAACGAAGATGTCCCATAGAGCAGGCCTCCCAGAGAAGCCTTTACCAGGGAAAGACTGTGAGAAGTAGACAGAGGTGGGGGATACTTCATCCTAAGGTAGAACACTCACTTCCAGATGCCTAACCCCAGGAGAGTGACACTGACCCTTGGAATAGGGGCTTTAAGAGTCAGG
>NW_022924271.1:0-628 GCF_012274545.1 Fukomys damarensis
ATCCAGGAAAATCACTAAATGTTTATTTAAGAGCAGATTTTAGAGCATTGGTTTTAGAAATTTTGTTTTGGGGTGGAAGGTTAGTTATATGAAGCAAAAAATAAAGTTATAAAGTTTGCAATTGATTTAATTCATTAACATGGAGCTGTTCAGTTAATTAATTAATGTTCATTAACATAAGGATGTCATGGGTTAGAGCTCTCAACGCAAACAAATGGAGACAGTAATATCATTGGGCACAGGAAACTTATCCGTTTCCTATCAGTAGGAAAAGGCAACAAGACAGTAAGGAGTGAAGTTTGGAAGGACTCCTGCTGTCAGGCAAGTTGGGGCTAGGAGCTAATCAGCTTCCCACACTATGCTACTGGATGTTGTCGTATTAATCAGTAAAATCACACAGTGGATGTACGCAAGCCCTAACATCAGATGGGGCATCTCATAGGACCCACAGTGGAGACTACATGGCTCCTCACTAAATGTGTCCTAATTGATGGTTCACAATTTAGCCTACTGGACTCAGAGACACGGTTATGGCTAAAATATCAAGCTGTAGAAAGAAAGAATATATTGTACTCTATTCAGATATATTCATCTATGTTATTTCAATTTTGTTAATTATCATGAAAAA
>NW_022924272.1:0-379 GCF_012274545.1 Fukomys damarensis
GGAGATAAGAAGCTGCTGGGGAGGTCTCCATACTCCATATATTAAGGGCCAAGAAATACCCTCCTACCCTTAATTTTCAGATGACGATTTTTTAAATATGCAACTGGAAACATTTTACAATATTCTATATTCCATATTTATATGGTTTGAATTGAAAGTGTATACATTTTACAGAGAAGTATCACAAAATTTTTTGCCACATCCTCCTAAATCTGGACAAATACCATTTCTTACTTTGAAGATAGATGAAAGATTTGCGCTCCTATCGACAGCCATCTTTTAGCGCTGGGGAGGTGCTTGCCCTTTAAAATTTTTTAAATGAAACCACTTTGAACCTATTTCATTATATTCTTTTCACCACCCAATTCCACATTCTTGA
>NW_022924273.1:0-488 GCF_012274545.1 Fukomys damarensis
GAGCCCAACCTGGGCAACTTTATGACTTAGCAAAAGTCTGTCTCAAGAGCTGGGAACTTAACTCAGTGGTGCAAGGGCCCAAGTTCAATCCCCGGTACAAAACAAAAGTCTATCTCAAAATAAAAACATAAAACATACAAAAGTATTAGAACATACCTCAGTTCAAAGGCCCTGGGTTCACTTCGCAGTACAAGAAAAAAAAGTGTTTTTGTCTCAAATGAAAAGAAGAATAAAATGATTCGGTAAATTAAAAGCCATCTGTGTCTAAGTAAAGAAGAAATGCATGAGAGCGTAGAAGTGTGGCATTCAGAATCAGCGCGGGTCCTAACCAGATGGCCTACCATGGGATGGTCCCAGACCCTCATTTCAACCAGAATTTGAGAGGATTAAGCTGTGTTCTTTCTTAAATTCCTCACAGCAACAATATGGTAGGAAATGTAAATAGATAAAACCACTGTCACAAACACAATAATTAAGAGGAGGAGAAA
>NW_022924274.1:0-220 GCF_012274545.1 Fukomys damarensis
GCAGCAGCAGAAAGCTTTCAAAAAGTCATCTCAATTTTTTTGATGCTATTGTGAGAGGAATTGCTTGTCCCATTTCTCAGTGAGTCTGTTTTTAATGTACAAAAAAAAGCTATTGATTTTTGTGTGTTGACCTTGTATCCAGATACTTTACTGAATTTGATTACTAAGTCTAGAAGACTTTTGGTGAAGTTCTTGGGGATCTTCTATATAGAGTATCATG
>NW_022924275.1:0-210 GCF_012274545.1 Fukomys damarensis
ATAAGTCTTTTCTGGCCAGGCCTGGTGGTACAAACCGGTAATCCCAGTATTATGGGAGGCTAATAAAAAGGGATCTAAAATTCGAGCCCAGCCTGGAAATTTGGCAACTCAGTGAGATTCTGCCTCAAAATTTAAAAGGAGGTTGGAGCTGTAGCTCAGGCTAGAAGCCCTGGGATCAATCCCAGTACCACTGGGGAAAGTCTTTTCTAT
>NW_022924276.1:0-755 GCF_012274545.1 Fukomys damarensis
AAAGAATAAAAACTCGTTCATCTGGAAAAAACCACTGTGAGTCCAACTTTTACACGTAGGGAATAAACTACCAAAAACCTTGACCTGATGGCGGCGTTTCTCTGACAGGACTGTTCTCATGCCCTCCCTTCCTTCCTCCACTATTTCCCAAACCTTGCCGAGCAGCCCCCGTACCCCTGTGAGCACAGCCAGAGGCCAATACCTGTGACCTGAAAAGACTCTTAGCCTCTCAAGGAAGGCGTCATTTGTCACACCAGAGGGTGAGCTGTAGGGGAGGCCTGAGGCTCAGTGAATACTAGAAGCCCTCTAATGGGCCCAAGCTTCCCTCCGCTCAATTCTTCTGAGGACCATGTCTTTCTATTTCCCCCACATACCTCTGCCTCGACCTCACCCACACCCTGCCGCCGCCCCAGTGGCCTGAAGCTCCCCTATCCCAGTGACTCCTCCTTCCTGGGTGCAGGCTCTTGCCTCAGTATTCAGAAGCTTGTTGGGCCTCTCACAGAATTTTGTTTTCTCTGCCACACAGAGCCCGGGAAAAGACAGGCAGAAAACTGGCCTTCGGGGAAACACCTCCGGGGAACTCCACACAATCCTAAAAAATGTTGACATTTGAGAGTGAGTATATATGCCTTTTTAAATGTCACTTAAAAACACAATTTAGGGCCAAGAATTCAGCTCAGTGATTCTGCCACCTGCCTCGCAAGCTCCAGGTCCCAAGTTCAATTCCTGGTACCAAACAAACCAAACAAAAAAAA
>NW_022924277.1:0-252 GCF_012274545.1 Fukomys damarensis
TTGTTGACCAATCATGAGGCCCTGAACTCTGCAAATTTCAGATTTTTTCAGCCAGACAGAATACACATTAAAAAGTAAATTACTGACTAATACAAACCGATGTTCTTTTTATATGTTTATGATGTAAATTCAATATTGATGGCATGAATTTCTAGCAATTAGGAGTTTTATATGTTTTTCTAGCAATTAGGAGTGGGTTTCCAGCATGTGATTATATATATATCATATATATATACATATATATATATATAT
>NW_022924278.1:0-3410 GCF_012274545.1 Fukomys damarensis
CCTGGGCTACACAGTGAGTTCCAGGTCAGTCTCAACTACACAGTGAGACCCTGTCTCAAACCCGCCCCCGCAAAAATAAAAAATAGAAAAATAAAAAAAATAAACAGGACTGGGAATGTAGCTCATTGAAAGCCCCTGGGTTCAACTGTCAGATTTGTAGCCAAACAAAAACTAAAACTCCCTTGCAATCACCAGGCGAGTGTGATTGTGTGATTGCGCTGGGACAGGCTCATCACCACCCAAATGCCTTGGGTCTCGCAGGCGGTAAGGTGGCATTCTGTTGCTCTTGGAGATAGTAAAGAAGTTCTCATCACTTTCCCCTCTCCCTCCTTCCTTCCTGCCTCCCTCATCCTCCTCTTCCTCCTCTCCTCCTTGTCACTGTCTTTCTGTTTCTTGTGTAGTACTGAATATAGGGTCTTCACACTGAGCTACACTGGCAGTGGGTTTTGTTTCTCTTGAGACAGGATTTCACTAAGTTGTTGGAAACCCCAAGATGGGGTCAAATTGCAGATCCTGCCTCCTATTTTCCATCTCTTGCAACTAGTTTGGGCTTCTCATCACGAACCAAACAAATATTCTCAGTTTCATGTCTAAGAGCAGGTCCAGACCGTCTTGCACCAGCCTGAGAATCTCCACAACGTTAAGGAGGGAACCAAGGCCTGTTCTCACTGCACACAGGGTCTGTGCAGAAACCACCAGACCAGGGCAGAGGCAGCCAGAGGGAATTCGCCGTAGCCCATCATGCTGCTGGCAAAGCAGCTTTTCCCTGTAGGGCAGGGTTTCTTATGATGGGAGGCTGAGCCCTGAGTCAAGAACCTTTGGTCATAAACCTTTCAGCTTCTCACCCAACAATGTCACGAGCATGGGCTTATGAATCCTGTCCTGGGCCGGGGATTTAACTCAGTGGTTCTACTGCCTGCCTGGCAAGCGCAAGAACCCAAGTTTGATCCCTGGTACAAAGAAAAAAAAAATCCTGTTCCGTACCGGGGATTGAGCTCAGTGGTTGCACCGCCTGCCTCGCAGGCACAAGGACCCAAGTCAAAATCCCCAGCACCAAAAATCAATCAATCAATCAATCAATCCTGTCCTTGCAGAGAGATTGAAGGGGCCCTCCACGTGGGTCTTTGCAAGGCTCTCCCATCCTCTCTGGAAAGTCTCCGTCCCCGACCCGAGCACCTACCTACCACCGTGGGCTCCAGGTCCACAAACACCGCTCTGGGCACGTGCTTGCCAGCCCCAGTCTCGCTGAAGAAAGTGTTGAACGAGTCGTCCCCACCGCCGATGGTTTTGTCACTAGGCATCTGGCCATCAGGCTGGATTCCATGTTCAAGGCAGTACAATTCCCAGCAGGCATTGCCGATCTGCACACCTGCCTGCCCCACGTGGATAGAGATACACTCCCTCTGGGAACCAGAAAATCCATGTGAAAACCATTTGTCCTCGGAGCAATACGTACTATGCAAAATGCAAATGAGACCTGATGTCATAAACCCACATTTGTAAAATATGCTTCACGAACCTCCAGTGATCACTGTGTGTCAGAACACCTGCCTAGCCACATGAATACAGACAGACTGGAACTAGGAACACAAATACAGTCATTCTTCTCCCCAGCAATTAAAATATTCACAAATTACCTCTGCCTATGTTCCTAGCACTCTGAGAGGCTGAGGAGGAGGACTGCAATTCTGAGCCTAGCCTGGAAAACGGTGAGACCGGATCCCAAAAGAATAAAGAAAAAAAGGGCTCTGTATGAAGACCCTGAGTTGAATAACCACTAGAGAAAAAAATATAAATCAAGCCGATTAGTTTCTTCCCAAGGATCAGATTAAAGAGTCTGTCCCCAGCAATGGCTTAGAAAATCAGACAAAACACAGACTGTGTGGCAGAGAGCACAAGACAGTGATTCCTCACACCTGGGAAACAAAGTAAATCAAGGATCACCCCAGATATCGCATGAGTTCCCAGGCTACCACAGAGGGAGAAGAAAGGCAAACACAGCCCCGAATTGAGAAGAGAGACTGGTGTTCAGGGAGGCCGATGTAGCTAGAAAACACAAGGCAGAGCGGGCAAGATGCCCAGCTCTGCACAAATCAGCAGAGTCCACCTGTGTCTACCTGAGGCCTACTCAGCACATGTGGTGTGGAAGAGAGCTGCTGAGACCAGGGAGGGGCAGGCTGGGCAGTCCTGGGAACGGCTCGTGTGTCCCCCAATCATGGCGGAAAGACCTCTTGACTCTCAGAACACTGAACGAGTCCTCAGTGGTGAGGCCGGATGAGTCTGCTCTGAACCCATGTAAGAAAGCAGAAAAGCAAGCTCCAAAGGGTCAAACTGGCTCCTGGGAAATCAATCACATGCCAACAAATGCCCCAAAATGTTTAAAGGAATGCTGCCAAATGTATAACCCAGTAAAGTAAATTCATAATGTCTGGCATCCAATCTGAACTTCTCAGGTACTAAATAAGAAGGGCCAGGGATTTAACTCAGTGGTGTTGCCACCTGCCTCACAAGCACAAGGTCCTGAGTCCTACCCTAGGTACTAAAAAGAAAGATAAAAAGAAAAAAGGAAAAGGAAAGAAAATATGACTGTAATGAAGAAATAAGGCCAACAATGAAAACTAACCCAGAAATGATATAGACAATGTAATGACTCAACTAGAACATGAACTATTATGTACCTATAGCTTCAGGATAGTAGGAAATATAAGTATGAGAGACATTTAATATAAAAAGACCTAAATAAAACTTTATCATTAAAAAAATACATTTTCTAGTGCTTTCTTCTCCAGTACATATACTGAAATTGGAACGATACACAGAAGATTAGCATGGCTCCTGTGCAAGGATGACACACAAATTCACGAAGTGTTCCATATTTCTGCCTTCTCTTTTTCCTAATCTTCAATGGCAGGAAACCTGAGGCTCTGATAAATAAATAAATAAATACATTTTCTAGAGAAAAATATAATGAATGGAATTAATAATATTTTGCACATTGACGAGGAAAAGAACTGAGGTTAATGAAAAATTCTGGAAATAGTGTCCCTGAATTACATAACTCAAAGTAAGCGAAAAATTTTATGTTACATTCATTTTAACTCTTTTGTCGGGCTGGGGAATGAATCCAGGACCTTGCACCCCCTAGACAAGTGTTCTACCACAGATGTACCACAGAGCTACATTTCTAGCACTTTTTAAAACATTTTTGAGACAGGTTTCTATAAGCTGTCCAAGCTGGCTTCCAACTTATGATTCCCCGCCTCAACCTGCTAGCTCAAAAACTAGGGTAGTTGTGATGGTGGCTGGCTAATCACAGCTATTCCGGAGGCTGAGTGTAAAAAGGGCTGTGAATGCAGCTCAGTGCAAAGGTACTAGGTTCATTCCTTAATACCACCACCAAAAAAAAAAAA
>NW_022924279.1:0-266 GCF_012274545.1 Fukomys damarensis
GCCTCTCACAGGCACCGCATGGAATCTGATCCCTCAGAAGTGTTAGCGAGTGTAAATAGTTTACCCGGATTAACATGAGTGAGAGAAGCAAAATAAAAGACCACCGGTCACCAGAGAGGTGTATTTGTGGGGGTCAGAAGAAAAAAGTGGAGCCCGATGTCAAGTTCAAATGCAAGCAGCCCTTTATCTATAATGAGTGGCCACACTTTCACTGCACCAGACTTAGAATTAATTAACATACATTTCTTTTGTAACAGGACAGGAGA
>NW_022924280.1:0-247 GCF_012274545.1 Fukomys damarensis
CAGCCGAGGCTGGCCTAGGACTTACCTGATCCTCCCTCCACCTCCTGGGATCACAGGTGTATGGCGCCACATCCAGCCAGCAGCAGTTTTTAAACCTTCAGATTTAGACCATGTAACTCCTGCCACACTCTCACGCCAGAGGTGACCTACAAATCCCCGCACTTCATTTCCCCGAAGGCTAACCGGGCATTGTCCCTAGTCTTGATTCTCTCAGCACCTACCTTTGATAGCCCATGATTTCTGAGGC
>NW_022924281.1:0-476 GCF_012274545.1 Fukomys damarensis
TCATATTCATGAAACTGACCGCTTTCTCTTTAAACTGCTAAGTGGCGAGAGAAGCTGTTTCTCAGGGAAAACTGCACTTTCAACCACAGAAGTCCTCTGCAAAGTGCGTTTGGGTTCTAACGTCAAACTGAACCTATCCCCAAGTATACAGAATTCTGGAGGGTTGTGTGCACTCACAGCTGCTAGGCACTCTCTTAGGCCTGAAGGGCTTCTCTGCTAAAAGTGCCTCACAACAGTGTTTCAATCTCTGCCAGGCAGAGGCCTACAAACAAAACGGAATACAGTTGTACTCCACATAAGGGGTGGATTTCACTGGTAAACTTACAGATTGGCAGCACCATTCTCTGTGGAGTTCTTCATATTCATGAAACAGACGGCTTTCGCTTTAAATGTCTAAGCGGTGAGAGAAGGTGTTTCCCGGGGAAAACTGCACCTTAAACTGCAGAAGCCCTCTGCAAAGTGCGTTTGGGTTCTAA
>NW_022924281.1:524-815 GCF_012274545.1 Fukomys damarensis
CTCAGAGCTGCTAGGCACTCTCTTAGGCCTGAAGGGCTTCTCTGCTAAAAGTGCCTAACAACAGTGTTTCAATCTCTGCCAGGCAGAGACCTCCAAACAAAAAGGAATACAGTTGTACTCCACATAAGAGGTGGACTTCACTGGAAAACTCAAAGATTGGCAGCACCGTTCTCTGTAGAGTACTTCATATTCATGAAACTTACCGCTTTCGCATTAAATGGCTAAGCAGCAAGAGAAGCTGTTTCCCGGGGAAACCTGCAACTTAAACCACAGAAGCCCTCTGCAAAGTGC
>NW_022924282.1:0-1546 GCF_012274545.1 Fukomys damarensis
TTCAAAATAAAAAAAAGGGCTGGGAATGTAGCTCAGTGCAAAGGTCCTGGGTTCTATCCCCAAATATGTATGTGCATATATATATATATATATACATATATATATATATATGTGTATATATATATATATACACATACATACATACATGTATTAGTCAAAGTTCTCTAGAGTAAAATAACCAATAGAATATATAAGTAGTTGGATTGTTTTCAGGACCCCCTGCCATACTATTATTCTTGAATGCTCAAGTGTCTTGTATAAAATGGTGTAGTATTTTCACAGAACCTACTCCCATCTTCTGTGTACATTAAATCATGTCTAGATCATTTAGATTACATAATAAAAGGGAAATGCTATGTAAATAGTCACTAGCTGTATTGTTTAGGGAATAATGACTCTAAACACATTGGTACATGTTCATTACAGACCCAATTTTTTTCTGAATGTCTTCAGCCAATGGCAGGTTGAATCCATGATTGTAAAACGAGTGGATATAGATGGTCAGATAGATACAGATATGAACTTGGGTACAAAAGCAGATATAGATACACACATGTGTAGCTAGAGAGACCATGGACAGTGAAGGTTGAAGCAGAGAGGGAAGATTGTCTATCATCTATCTCTCTATCCTTCCATCCCTCCATTCATCTATGTATCTGTCCATTTAATCATTATTCACTATCTATCCATCCATTCATCCTATCGGTTGATTTTAAAGGCTTGGCTCACAAGTTTTTGTGCCATGGTGCATCTGAGATCTTTTGAGCAACCTGGAAGCTGGAGATTCAGATAAGCAGTGGTGTTTCAATCTTGAGGCTGAAGGCTGGAAACTCCGGTAGAATTTTTATGTTGCAATCTGGTGGCTGAATTTCTTCTTTCTCAGGAAACCTGTCTGTCTTTGCCCTTTAAGGTCTTCAACTACTGTCTGAGGCTCACTCAAGTTTTGGAGAATAACCTGCTTTCTTCAAAGTCAACTGATTGTAGATGCTAATCAAACCTAAAACAAAAACACATCCATGAGGCACCATTGTCCAACCAAGTCAACACATGACAATAACCATCCCAGACCTTACTTTTTATGTAACTCTTCCATCTTCCCATCTTTCTGTCAAATACACATTTCTGTACACTAGCACTGTTTGTATGTTTGCTAGAGATTGTAGTATTTGTTTCTGTGACATTAGCAAAGTCTTTGTGGAATGAGTGTGGGGTGTGGACGGGGCACGAGTGAGAGGACCTGCACCTATGCTTATCCCTCAGGGGTCCCGGGGGTACCATGGTCTTGACAGCCTGAGCATTATGGGTAATTCCCTCCTGCTAAAGCCTGCACGAAGCTTCTCACACGCATCCTTCAGATCCCTGTACATGTTGTGTGAGATGCGAACAGTGACACTAGAGAGAAGAAAGACATGGATGGCATAGGAAAGAGCATAACAAACTACTTTGATTTACAGAAAAATTACAAAGGAGGTATCTCCTTACCACCACTCTTATTTTATAAAATGAACTGTGAAATAAGACAGGGTTGGCTTTCCAGAATGCTAGA
>NW_022924283.1:0-621 GCF_012274545.1 Fukomys damarensis
GCATGAAATCACCTATGCACATGGAACAAATCACAGCCTCCCTCTTCTCTGATTCCAAGGAAACATAATGTGAATGTTATTAGGCACTGAAAATATTATTAGAGAACAGTGGACTCAGTTGCAAAGCATATTCTTTAGTTTTTAAATTGGTACAGTGCTAGCTCAATTTACTATTACATTTCATCCTTCTTACTAACACCACTGAATGGACCTTGACACCCATAGGAAAATATTTACCCAAAGTGAAGAATAGTTTGCATGATAAATGTCTGCTATCTGCTTTATTTCATCACTGTTTCCATCTTTTTCCTCATCGTTCTATAACATCACTATTTCTTTTTAAAATGCAGATCTCTGATCTATTCTGTCCTCCCTTTTCAGCAATTTTCTGTGAGACAATTGCCTTCAGGCCACACAGACTAGAATTCTTGTACCTATCTTGGTATAGAGGGGAATGCAGACATATCCACCAGTAATTATGGAAGTGAGGGAAAGAAAGAACTAAGGAAAAGTAAGATGAATATAAGGAGATACTCCCTAGAAATTTTATTATATAATATATTAAACTTTAAAAAGCTCTATTTTCCTTTTACAATTCATAGTTTCCTTTAGTGATTTTCT
>NW_022924284.1:0-241 GCF_012274545.1 Fukomys damarensis
TCCCCATTCAGCCAGAGTAGTTATAGAAGATGTAATTTCCTCCTTCAACTCCCCTCAAAGATTCTCAGGGACCCCAGGGCAGGGAGGGGGATAGTATAGTTAGAAATAGTGAAGTTGGGGGAGCCACTCTCTTTCCTTCAACCATAAACATAACATCACCCTACTGATTATGTTTAAACTTAGAAGTTTGCAATGCCCAAAGCAGCAAATCATTGGCACCAGTGAGAGATACAAGGGGACC
>NW_022924285.1:0-351 GCF_012274545.1 Fukomys damarensis
TTCTTCTTCTTCTTCTTCTTCTTCTTCTTCTTCTTCTTCTTTTCTTCTTCTTCTTCTTCTTTTTTGGATAAAGTTGGCTAAGGACTTATCAATTTTGTTTAGTCAGTCTCCATTGCATTAATTTCTGTGCTAATCTTTGTAATTTCCTTCCTTTTATGAGCTTTGGCCTTTTCCTGTGCTTCTTTTTCTATAAGCATGAGGTTCAGTATCAGGTGGCTTTGTTGTGCTCTGTCTGTTTTACTAATATACATAATCAGTTCTATAAATTTCCCTTATAAGACTGCTTTCAATGTATCCCATAGATTCTGATATTTTGTATTCTCATTGTCATTTAAATGTAGGAAATACCTG
>NW_022924286.1:0-226 GCF_012274545.1 Fukomys damarensis
GTAAAGGTGTGGCGGAGCAACGCTGCTTAGTTCATGGTGACCAGGAAGCAGAGCAGGGGAACGGAGCCAGAGAGGAAGAGACCAGAGACCATATATGGTACCCAAAGTCACACTTCCACGATCTGCTCTGACACACCCAGAAATGTGCTCTACTAATGTTCTTGGTGGCTCCCAAACCAATCAAATCCACACAATTAAGATGAATGACCACACCCAAGGACCTAAC
>NW_022924287.1:0-206 GCF_012274545.1 Fukomys damarensis
GAAGCCATTACTGTTACACCATGGCAGAAAATTAAGTATTCCATTGACCATGACCTGAGACTTGGCAGGAGAATGGGAATAAGGGGAAATTGACTAAAAGGTATGATGAAGGAAATTTTAAGGCAGCTTGTTATTCAGAGTGTGGCAGGGATTCTGCTCACTGCTTTGACCCAGATCTAAGGTTAAAATCAGCAATAAATTTTAAA
>NW_022924288.1:0-218 GCF_012274545.1 Fukomys damarensis
GTACAGACTTCCACTGTTCTGCCCTCCTTGCCCACAGCTTATTTTCACATGAGCCATTAGCTAGCCTGGGAGGGTTGGTTACCAAAAGTCAAAACTGTGTGTCACACATACTCTGGGATTCTGGTTCCAGTTTAACTTAGCAATTTAATGATACAATTTTTACTTTGTATTGCATTCTGTTTTCACATATATTTTGCCATTTTATTAGAAGTATTAGG
>NW_022924289.1:0-213 GCF_012274545.1 Fukomys damarensis
GTTGCAGCACCTTTCTCTGTGGAGTACTTCACATTCATGAAACTGACTGCTATCGCTTTAAACCCCTAAGCGGCGAGAGAAGCTGTGTACCGGGGAAAACTGCACTTTAATCCGCAGAAACACTCTGCAAAGTGCATTTGTGTTCTAACATCAAACTGAACCAATCCCCAAGTATACAGAGTTCTTGAGGGTGGTGTGCACTCAGAGCTGCTA
>NW_022924290.1:0-374 GCF_012274545.1 Fukomys damarensis
TGATACATCTTACTTCCTTTTTCCATTCCCTTTCACTCCCTTTTTCTCCTCCCTGCATCTCTGATCCCCTTCCCCTTTGAGAAAGATGTATCTCCTTACTTCCTATTATCTAATTTTATATTGCTTTTGAGTTATTTGAATTTTAAAATATAAAAACATATTGCAATATTTAATCTTATCTGTCTGACTTATTTCACTTAAGATTACGATCTCAAGAGGCATCTACTTTTCTACAAACAGCTCCATTTTATCTTTATGAGCGGAGAACTGTTACTTTTAGAGTAGTACTTTTTAAAGTAGTACCCCATTGTGCGTAAGTAACACATTTTCTTATCCCATCAGCTGTTCATGGATATATTGGCTGTTTCAAAGAT
>NW_022924291.1:0-305 GCF_012274545.1 Fukomys damarensis
GCTCCAGTGGTCCCTTACAAATCTACTTGTGACTTACTTCTCAGGAAGTGTGGGCTTGGAAGGCCCTATAAATCTACTGAGGTTTCATACCCTGAGCAGTGTGGACAGAGTGGATATTTTGAGAAAGAGATGCAAATGCCAAGGGCTGTTCACCCTGCAGAGCTCAGACCAGCAGCAGATAGAGATCAGCAACAGAGCCCAACAGGTGGCAGTGTCGACGGACACATTTCACAGTAGCTGAAAGCAGCAGAGACCAGTAACTGGCAGTGTTACTCTGTCAGCCAGTAGAACTCTGGGCTTCATGC
>NW_022924292.1:0-220 GCF_012274545.1 Fukomys damarensis
TTTCCCTACACCTTTAGCCCTTTACTTCCTATTTCACATTATTAATTATCTAATTAGGATCCTCTGTACTATTGTAGTTTTTCACACCAAGGAAACTGTTTGGTATTTCAGTTAAAGAAATCTCTGTATGAACATTAAAAATAGGGAATCTTAAAAGAAAACTAAAAAGGAAAGTACAAGAGAAAAGGCAATGATGTAACATCAAAATAATCCTTAATTC
>NW_022924293.1:0-413 GCF_012274545.1 Fukomys damarensis
AGGTTTCTCTGGTAAATGTGCCTCACAACAGTGTTTCAATCTCTGTCAGGCAGAGACCTACAATCCAAACGCAATACAGTTGTGCTCCACATAAGAGGTGGATTTCACTGGTAAACTCACAGAGTTGCAGCACCTTTCTCTGTGGAGTACTTCACATTCATGAAACTGACCGCTTTCACTTTAAACGGCTAAGCGGCGAGAGAAGCTGTTTCCTAGGGAAAACTTCACTTTAAAACCCAGAAGCTCTCTGCAAAGTGCGTTTGTTTTCTAACGTCATACTGAACCTATCCCCAAGTATACAGAGTTCTCCAGGCTTGTGTGCACTCACACATACTAGGCACTCTCTTAGTCCTGAAGGGCTTCTCTGCTAAAAGTGCCTCACAAAAGTGTTGCAATCTCTGCCAGGCAGAGAC
>NW_022924294.1:0-259 GCF_012274545.1 Fukomys damarensis
AATTTTTAAAAGGAGATTCAGATCATTTTGTATCAAAGTAATGAAGTGATGAATATAATTCAGTTGCAGCACAGTATCTTTAATAATTTATCTTTTATAAATATAATAACTCCAGTCTAAGATATATTCATGAATTTATTTTATTCATCAAACATTCACTGAGTGTATTCTGTATGCTAGTTCAATAAAAAATAAGACTTAGTTCTGCCCTCAAGGAGTTTATTTTTTGGTTGAAAAGACTTCAGGATAGTCTATGACA
>NW_022924295.1:0-204 GCF_012274545.1 Fukomys damarensis
TGGAAGCTGTGACCCGTCCCCCTGCAGAGGTTATACTGCCTCTGCCCACATAAGGCCTTAGCATAGAACTGGGTGGTTACTGCCAGTGATCAGAGTAAGCTTCCAGGGTGAACCGTATTATCCATCCCCGAGCCTTCTCACGCCAAGTTCTGAATTTCAAAAAAATATATTATCATATGTTAGGGCAAAAATAATCAAGGGTCA
>NW_022924296.1:0-883 GCF_012274545.1 Fukomys damarensis
GGCTCGTAGCACTTGCCACTGACCCTGTTCTGAGTATTGTGGTTGTTCCAGGGCCGGATGCTGGTGTCAATGTAGTCAGGCTCCACTCTGGGAATGAACATGAGTGTTGTCATCACAAAAGTTCTTCACAGCTTTCCAGTTCTGATGGGAAGAGCCAAAGGAGAAACCACTGGAGGCAAAGCACATGTACCTGCCATCAAATCCAGCCTCCAGGATGCCATGGGTGTGGCCTTCTTCTACCAGCAGCGCTATGAAGACTCCATCATAGGGTGTGTTGTGGATTCATTGGGGCCCATTTTGTATCGGTAGGTGCGCCCAGCCCTCAGGGTTGTCAGGTATGAGTTGTAGATGTAAAAGAGTGGGAGGTTTTTGCCCGTGCTGTTCTTACAGCGGTAAAATGCACCAAGGGAGCCAATGATGTACTTGATGTTGTCATGTCCAGTCATCCCGTCACGTTATCCCGGCCCTTGTGAGGTCGCAAGTGGAAAGCCACCTGGATGTTGTACTGATGGGCGGTGTCTACAATGGCAGGTACCACCAGGTCATCTGAGGGTTCCCCATTATCATCAGCCATGCCAGGTGGGTGCCAGGAGAGGACCAGGATGCCGATGGCGGCTTCCTCGAGCTGGGTCATGTGTTCTCGCAGCACGTCGGGGTCCCGGGAGCTGTAGGGGCCCAGCTGTGGGTAGAAGCTGGAGCCCAAGTCTTCCGGGGGGCTGTGGTGACCGCGGGGGTAGCTGGCCGAGATCTTGGGGTCCCAGTGTGGCACTTTGACGTGGTCCCAGTGGATGTAGTGGCCCTCGCCTCGCGGGGCTCCCATACCGCGAGTATAGAAGGCGTGCAGGTCGGGCACAGGCTCGACCTCTGCTGGATGGGGCCAGGC
>NW_022924297.1:0-1050 GCF_012274545.1 Fukomys damarensis
GTGTAGATCTATATAGATCTACATATATATATTCCCCTAATGCATCACAAATATACACTAATTTTAAAAAGTCATATAATGTTGGAAAAAAAGACATTTTAAATTTTCCTCTGGATCTTTCTGGTTTTAAGGCAGAACCCCTTTTTGGTTTTCCAGATCACTGACTAGGATCCCAAGATAGGCCAAAGCAAAGGCAGGTTCAGAGTCTGATTTGTATGGACAGCAGAAGTCCTTGGAATTAAAAAAAAAAATCAAATAAAGTCATGATTTGGAGGGATGGACCAAGACCTACTGGTGTCATTATTTGCATCAAAAATGGTGGTCCCAAAAGGCTCTTGTGTCGGGAAATGGGGATGTAGAAAGGTGGCTGGATCATGAAGGCACTAACTTCAATGGATTCACCCATGATGAGTTCACACTTGTATGTGTTCAAGGTGCATCCTGGTTGTAGGAAGTAGGTAACTGGGTAGGGGTGCCTGTGAGGGGTGTGTCTTTCCTCTCTATCTTCCCCTGCTTTCTGCTTCCTGGCTACCACGATGTGAGCAGCTTCCCTTTGCCACATTGTTTCACCATGATGTTCCTGCCTTAGAGCCACCCAACCATGAACTGAAACCTCTGAATCCATGAGCTGAAATAAACCTTTGCTTTAAATTACACATGTCAGGTATTTTGGGCATAACAACGGAAAGCTGATTAATACACTCTAGTGAGAGGGAAATAAGTAAGCAACTCCAGCAACATGGTGAGAAATTGTATTCATAAGAAAAGACTACAAAGCCAGGAAAGGCCCTGCAAGCTTATCCATCCTCTTTCCAAGTTAATCCTTTAAACATTATCTGTACAAGTTTCCACTTTCTTACCTCTAATTCACTCATTAAAGAATTCCAGTCTAATTTCCTATCTACCCAAAGATTATCTATTTCTACCTCAGTCCAAGTAAACACATCCGTATTTCCAAATCCAACATTTAATTTTCTCCCCGTTTTTTTTAACCTCTGAGTAACACTTGAGACAGTGAACTATTCACTGGCTGCTCATACTTTCTTGAGA
>NW_022924298.1:0-476 GCF_012274545.1 Fukomys damarensis
AGGATATTCTATTTTACTAGTAAGCAAATAAATTCAAGTTAAATAATTAAACACTCTATTTGCAATTAATGTATAAATGAATACTTTGTCTTTTAAAAAATCCCCATTTTTTTTCCATTAAGTTTACTGGTACAATTTAGGTATACAATACAGTTACATTCATTGTTGGGATTTTGTATCTTTATGTGATGCATCTTGGTTCTTATTTTTTCCCATTCTCCTCCCCTCCCTTTATGCCTTCCAAGGGAAAAGAAAAAAATGTGAAAAAAGGAAAAATGGAAATGAAGTCTTTATAAAATATTCCCATTTTTCAAAATAGGGCTGTCAGCTTGGAGATAGACAGTACAGGTGTACATTGTCATATCACATTCCTAGACACCTCACCAGTATATATGGAAAGCTTTAAAATGACGCAAAAGTACAGTGTTTGACTTACTTACATAAAAACACATGTTAATTTTTACATAAACTTGATG
>NW_022924299.1:0-248 GCF_012274545.1 Fukomys damarensis
CTGTATAGTCTAGACTAGCCTCAAACTCACTAGGTAGCAAAGGCTGGCCTTGAAATCATGACAGTCCTCCATGACAGACTCTCTAGTGCTGGAATTTCAGGCATGCACACCCAAATCTGGCTTCCTTCCATCTCTGTGGTGCTAAACTACAGTGTCTCAAAATAAAAGATAAATTTGATTCATTTATGGGATATATGAATGCATCCTGGGACTATAATGATGAGTGAAGTGAACTACACACAAAGGGT
>NW_022924300.1:0-236 GCF_012274545.1 Fukomys damarensis
GACCTCCCATATTTTCAGACATGTGGGATGTGACAAATTAGTTTTACCCTTGGGCCTCCCAAATTTTCCTTGTAGAAAAGATTTTAAACAATAAAGTGGAATTTTTTTAAAAATCGAGAGAAGAATTGATGAAGAATTTAGGGTTTCTTCCTAGGAAGGCAATAGGCAACAGAATATGTGCTAGTGCTAGTCCTCCTGAGAACCATCCAGTATATCTCTCATTGCTTCCTTTTGGT
>NW_022924301.1:0-317 GCF_012274545.1 Fukomys damarensis
CCTGCTCTGAGAGGAGGGACATCTGGGAGCAGGGCTTGGGTGCTGTAATGGGTCCAAATTATGCTACAACACGATTAAGGTATTCTGTGTGTCATCCCTTTAGAAAGAGGTGCAAAATTGATCTCAGATACTCCCGGGCTTCTGTTTTATGACTAGAGGCCTTGATTTATAGCCCTGGGCTTTCTTGGCCTGCCAGGAAGGCCTGATGTCTTCTTCTGTCATTGTCTATCTCCCTCCTTCTCCCTCTCTCCCTTCCTTTCTGTCTCTTCCACCTGCTCTCATTCAGTGAGTTTTTACCGTACACCAGGTACTGTGTT
>NW_022924302.1:0-201 GCF_012274545.1 Fukomys damarensis
TTAATAATATTTAAGGCTTCTGGGGTTAATTCTCTTTTTGAGTTAGGATGTGGGTCTCCAGATAATAATGAGAACAAAGGGCTTAACTCTCCTGTTGTCAGTTTTAACATAGGACGAATCCAATTTATGCTTCCTAACAATTTTTGTAAATCATTTAATGTTTTTATGGTATCTATTTTTATTTCCATTTTTTGGGGTAAA
>NW_022924303.1:0-409 GCF_012274545.1 Fukomys damarensis
TAACAGTGATTGGAGTTCTAAGGTCTGACTACATGAGTTTAAGGCCAGCCTGAACTACAAGGCAAGACCCTGTCTCAAAACAACAACAATACCCAAAATCAAACCAAACCAAAAAACCCTACTCCCTCCTCAATAAAATAAATAAAAAGCCATTGATAAAAATAGACACAAGGATGAAAGCAGTAACAGCAGTGTCTTTTATTCTAAACTATCAGGCTCTACATCCTATAAGGCCAAATCAAGTCCTCTGGGAGGTAGCATTCTAAAGGCTGCCTATGCTCAATCAACTGAGCTTTGTATCAGATTAGTAAGTGGAAACCAAGTCTGTCTTAAACTGTCTCTTCGTGTGGGCAGTTCTGGGCCAAGGCGGGGTGAAGTATGGTATATATTTGGACAGTGGACAGCCACA
>NW_022924304.1:0-216 GCF_012274545.1 Fukomys damarensis
ATATCAGAAAATAAATGACTTAATAAGACTATTCACATGTTTTCAAATACAGGTATGTTCTTGGTTACTTGGCATGATCAAGGGTGTCCTGACCTATCCGTTCTAGTTCATTGACTTAACTTAGTGATCTTAACGACTGTGATGATACATGAACTGTCTCTCCCACCCTCCCCATTCAGCTGCAGAAGGTCAGTGTCTTCATTTTAGCTGTAATGT
>NW_022924305.1:0-209 GCF_012274545.1 Fukomys damarensis
TCAATGTGAACATTTTGCAATTTCCTTTCAATTTTTACTTTATTTCTCCCTCATCGTTCCTCTTCTCACTGTAATACTCATTTTTTTCCCTGAATCATTTGAGAATAAGTAGCAGATACTATGGTACTTTATCTGAAAATATACTTTAAAATTCAACAAATATTTCCCCATAAAATAAATTATTGATCCATATAGCTACAATTTACAAA
>NW_022924306.1:0-250 GCF_012274545.1 Fukomys damarensis
TGGATGAATCACATAGTAACACAAAGGAATCCACGCCGGGATGCTTCCACATCGGGATGGAGCGGTCTCAAGTGGCAGAGCGTGTCTCTACCCAGAGCTGCCGAGCAGGAGGGCCCGTGCCTCTCACACGCTGGCTGGCTTCACCAGTGCCCATGAGGATGCTAGATCCTGGCTATCGGGCTGAGCTGGGCCCCAACACCTTGCATTTCTAAGACCCTCCCACCCCCGGGGGCGCGGCAGCCATCCTGCT
>NW_022924307.1:0-284 GCF_012274545.1 Fukomys damarensis
AGGAAAGACATTGGAAAATTATTGTGCTGACTACCTGGAAGTTATGGGTAAAACTCTCCATGTGCACATGTAGATTCTATTATGAAGTGAATTCTTGAAAGTTTTTTATTAGTACATATTTGCAGTATATAGTGATTACATTCCCTTCTTTTTTCAGCTCTTCCTCTATTTATCAATTCCTTTTCCATTTGAGAAAGATTACTTCACTATTTCCATTGTCTATCTTTTGTTTTGTTCTTTATTTATATTTTGGGTTTCTCATCTAAGAGAGACCATAGGATATA
>NW_022924308.1:0-201 GCF_012274545.1 Fukomys damarensis
GCTTCATGGAGGGCATAGACTTGCCGCTTGCTGACCACTACTCCACAGACCTCTGTGCGACTTTTCCTTGAAGAAAGCGTTTTTCCATGCCAACCATCCTTAAAACATCTACAAGGTTGCGCGGAGGATCAGGGCAACAGCACAGTTGGACTACAAGTCCTCAGAAGAGTGCTTGCTGCCTAGCTGGCAGAGTGATGGCAT
>NW_022924309.1:0-233 GCF_012274545.1 Fukomys damarensis
TTTAGGTATACAGTACAGTTACATTCATTATTGGGGTCTTGTACCTTTGCATGACAGGTTTTGGTTCTCATTTTTTCCCCTTGTCCCTACCCTACCTTCATCCATTCTAATACTGACACAAAGGAATCTGAAACAGCTATATTAATTCTGGATACACTTGGCTTTCAGAGAAGCAGTGTCATCTTGTAGAGGGACAAATGCCCTTAAGAAGTCTTTATCTTCTTCCTATAGAA
>NW_022924310.1:0-425 GCF_012274545.1 Fukomys damarensis
AGCATGAGATGGCACCTGAGGCTTAAGCACAGGGGAGGATTTCAAGTGCCTCCCCACGGCAACTGAGGCATCAGGCTGTGGGCTAGCGCTAGGGATAGGATTGGTGAGCATGACCCGGACAGAATCCACCTTCCAGGTAGTTTGCCTGTGCGAGGGAAGGTGAGGGCAGAGCCTTTCTTGAAGGTGGGGTCGAATGTGTGTTTTCCGGGACCTGCCCATGGAGGCCTGGCTATAGTGGCAGCGACTGGCCAGCGAGGAGGGTTAGCGCTTGATGTACGGGACGGAATAGGCTCCCCCGCTTTCCTACCTGAGTAGTGTCCTGAGCGTTGGACGGTGTCTGTCGGTGTTAGTTGGACGTCCAGGCTGAGGAATGATGTAGGAGTAGAAGTCCCTCCTCTCGGGTCAGCGCTACTGTTAGCGCTGGG
>NW_022924310.1:458-741 GCF_012274545.1 Fukomys damarensis
CCCTGGCTATTGGGGTGTGGGTTCCCTAGGTGGTAGCGGCATGAGATTGCGCCTTAGGCTCAGCCCCAGTGCCGGATTTCAAGGACGGCCTGCTGGGAGCTTAGGAATCAGATGGTGGCTTAGGGTTATGGTTAGGGTTGGTGAGTGTGATCCGGAAGGAAGTCACCTACCGGGTAGTTTGCCTGTGCGAGGGAAGATGAGGGCAGCGCCTTTCACGAAATTGGGATGCACTGGGTATTTCCAAGGACCCGCGCCTCCCAACTCAGTGCCAGTGGGTAGTGCC
>NW_022924311.1:0-771 GCF_012274545.1 Fukomys damarensis
ATCTAATCTGGGAGAAAAGAATCTACTTCAACAAGTAATACACATTTGGTCTGATCAATAAACAATAAATAGGACTTATAGCTAAGATCAAAAGCAGAAGTGGGGGGAAAAATGTCTTCCATGGTTTAACTATAAGTTAAACTAAGTATACATATTTTTTAAGACCCCTCTAATAATTTAAATAGTAATAGTGAATCTATGGCCTCGCACATGCTAAGCAGTCTATTACTGAGCTATATTCCTAGGTCTGTCATTTTTGAATTTCTTAAAAGTTCTGAAACGTGAACTAATTATTTACTTACATGAAAAAATCATTGGTAAGTCAACAAAAATCTTATCCTCACTGCCTCATACCTTGCCCATGACACCTAACATTTTAGTCTGTAATAGTTGCTGCATAGTTATCTCTAATCAAAGGGTGTGTTAAATTTAATCTCATCATCCCTCATGATTTTATTAGCTTTTCCTAATTTAATTTTCAGGTATCCTTTTCACTCTAGGACTGTTTGACTAGATTTTCAAATTAACTGGGTCACAGAACAAATTGAAAATTCAGAATCTGATTAATGATGATTGTCCACAAATAACTATTTTATCTTTCCTAGCACGACTAATTATTCAATTTTCTACATTTGTGTTAAAGTTGCTTTGATCTGTTACTAATATCCATCATGTATAAAGAAAGAGCAACAGTTTTAAAAATATATCCATTAGGGAAAAAATGAGAATCAAGACTTGTCATGTAGAGGTACAAGATCCCAACAATGAATG
>NW_022924312.1:0-467 GCF_012274545.1 Fukomys damarensis
AGAAGGTAAATTTGGAAAGTGACAAATAAGTGTGTGGTCTTGACTGTGATGCTGATCTTACAGTCTCTCACCTCCAATCTCATCAACTTGTATATATTAAATATGTGTGGCATTTTATATGTCACTTATACGTCAATAAACTGGTCCAAGAAAAGAACTACAAAATTGAAATAAAAAACCCATACACGTGAAGCTGTTATCTTGCTCAGAGTTCTGCAGTGCAGTTATGTTGAGCACCAGATCCTATCCATGCGCTGTAGAGGGACACTTAAAGTCTTTCAAGACTTACCCTAACCTATATACATACACTTCTCACTCACACGTAATTATGAGTATTGTACAAATAACCCTGCATGTTTTTGTAACCCTACAGGCTTGACTTATAATCTTCTATGTTCTCTTTCCTAGGAAAATCCTTCCAACCTACTGTGACTGTTGAAGTTCTATGGATCTTTCCAAATCTAAAC
>NW_022924313.1:0-235 GCF_012274545.1 Fukomys damarensis
CTATGAAGACATCAGCTCTCTGTGTGTGCGATAAGGAGGTGACCAGTTCTAACCCCAGCCAGCGCTCATACCCCACGGTTATGATGCCTGCCCTTACCAGATCTGCAGCTTTCATTCATCTTCTCTCCATACTGCTGCAAGCCTCAGGTCATTTTCTGCCAGAACAATTACTCTGACACTCAAAAACAACAAAATAAAATAATCTGTTGTATAATTTTTTATAATCCAGGTGGGG
>NW_022924314.1:0-315 GCF_012274545.1 Fukomys damarensis
ATAGGATCTGGCAGAAGAAGCTGTGTTGCAGGTGTGGAAACAGTGAAATCTCTCCAGGTTTGCTTGTGCATATGATGCATAGTAACAACACAGAACATCCTCATGGACTAAACCCACACCTACCCTGGACTCCTTCTGTCTCTCGGTACCTTAATACATGTTTCTATGAGCCTCTGAATTACTTGGCACATCTGAATTCCTTCCTAGTTACTTGATGAAAGTCTGCATATCTGACATAGTTGGAAAGACTCTTTCGTCACTGCTAAATTAGCTTACTCCCCTATCAGCAACACTGAAGCAGGCTCACCAACTCAG
>NW_022924315.1:0-424 GCF_012274545.1 Fukomys damarensis
AACACTCTATAGACATTTATTAAGTCCATATGTTCAAACGCTTGGTTCAGTTCTAGTATTTCACTGTTGATTGTTTTGCCTAGATGATCTGTCTATTTGTGGTAGTGGGGTACTTAGATCCCCTGCTACAATTGCATTAGTGCTTATTTGGTTTTTCATGTTACTTAATATTTGTTTTATATAGTTGGGGGTATTAATATTTGGTGCATATATGTTTATGATTGTCATCTTTTCCTTTTGAATTGTCCCCTTTGCAAGGATGTAGTGGCCTTCTTTGTCTCTCTTAATCATTTTTGGTTTGAAATGTACTTTTTTTGAGAATAATATTGCTATCCCTGCTTTTTTCTGGGCTCCTGTTGTGTAGAGAATTGTTTTCCATCCTTTCACTTTCAGTCTATGGGCTTCTTTTTGCACTAGGTGTGTT
>NW_022924316.1:0-1063 GCF_012274545.1 Fukomys damarensis
GGCATTTTGCAAGGGTACACTCTTTTCTAAGCAGTGTGTTTAGTGTCAACGTTGTCGTTTTATAGAATGAATTTTTTTTTTTTTGCATTTTCAGTTGTACTTGAAAATTTTTAATTTGCAGGCCTTTTGTTGATTTTAATTTTGGATTTGTTTTACAGTGCTGGGGATCAACCCAGGGCCCCCTACATGCTAGCGAGGAGCTTTACCACTGAGCTACACCCCTAGCCCCAAATATGCATTATTTTAATAAAACATCTGGCTCCTGAGGGAAAATTAGAAAAGGGAAAAAGATATGCATGAGTTTTCCCAAGTCTTTTTTCCTCCAAATTAGCTGTTACATCTTGCCTTCTGTAAATTTCAGCTTCTCCTCGGTTCACTGTGGCTATGATTAAAGCTTAAAAGCACATTTGTCTAACACCAAGTATTCAGGGAACAAATTAGCATCACTCTATTTTGCCATTTGGCTTGGAGATGATAGGAAGCTTGAAGGAAGGTAAGAAGGTAAAGGATGCTGGAGAAAGTTTGAATGAATGTAATAAGGAGATTGCATTTTAAATACATTTTTTTTCTTTTGTATTTTGTGAATGACTTTTCCCTTGGTAAACCTGAGGAATCTCATGCCTCAGAGGAGGTTTTGCATTTTTATAGCCGGTATGCAAATAGAAAAGAAAAAAAAAGTATGGGTCCAGTTTTTGATTTCCAAAATTGAGTTCCTAGAAAAATAGTCTTAAAGTTAGAGACTATAGAAAAAGGTAAGGATTTTCTAAATTCCCATGGCTTCCCTTAAACTTAGCAAGGTCAGAACCAAGCGATCCTGAACTCTAAAGCCATGGATAGAGAGAACTGAGGTTTTGGAAACGGGTGTTAGTGCTGCACAGAAAAGATGGCATATTTTCCTCTCCTAAACAAGGCAGTGCTAGGGGAAGAAAAGATCATGGTTGGAAGGGGGAAATGAGCTTTATGTGTTCTGGCTTCTCCGTTCAGGGATGAGAGCAGAGTGGGTAGATCAGTGTTGTGGTCTTCATTTGAAACTTAGTAGAGGAACTCTCTCATACAACACACA
>NW_022924317.1:0-214 GCF_012274545.1 Fukomys damarensis
AGGACGTTCTTGGATGAGATTACATTTAAATCAGTAGACTGAGTTAAAAGCAGAATGCTCTCTATTTGATGGTTAATCCCATCAACTTGATTGGCTTAAGAAATGCCTAGGGGATTAGAAAAGTACACTTGTGGACGTAGGTGGGCCAGGTAGGGGTGTGGCCTTGGAGACTGTACTTGGCCCCTGGCCTCTCTCTGCTATCTGGCAGCGCTGA
>NW_022924318.1:0-224 GCF_012274545.1 Fukomys damarensis
TAAGATAACTACAAAGCAAGTAGCACTGGAATTTGCAATTGTCTAAGTTCACTTTTCCTTGGTCATTAGGGGAAGCATCAGTGAATAAATGACAATTATATCAAAACTAAAAGAAATGTTAAAATGTTAATAGAGACAAGTTGAATGGACAGGTGATTCACTCAAAATATGTACACATTAAACATAAAATATTATCCATACTGAAGTGAGAAGGTAGATTAAAA
>NW_022924319.1:0-2595 GCF_012274545.1 Fukomys damarensis
CTGGGGGCACAGAGACGATTTGTGGGGTCTGTGCCACAGCGGCCAGCCTGGGTGGACACAGTGAAGAGGCCAGGACAACTGTACCTGATCTGCTCGGATATCTCCTCCAGCGTCCGGGTCAGCAGAGCCATGACGCCCTGAATGACCTCCACCTCCTTCAGCAGCTCCTGCTCCACCACATCGTGCACCAGATCAATCCCCACACGCTTCTCCCTGGCAAGGGGTTGGGGGAGGCTCGGGATGTTTAAAGCTCCCTGGACCAAGTATCATCCCATCCCTCTCATGATGCGGTGGGGAATAGGCACTAGTGAGCGTCTGTGCTACTTCAAAAGAAAATCCAAAATGGAAAAACAATCGATGGGGACTGGCCTCTGGGTCTGAAAAATGCCAGATGGGTTCCACCCCCACCCCTTAATTTGGCCATCAGCTCTGAAGTCTGTCCCTTCTTACCCATTCATTGGAAACCTTGTCTTATGACAGAATTTCAAAGATATATGTGCTACCATCTATGACTGTACTGTTTTTGACAAGGAATCAGAAAATTTAATTCAGAGCAATGTTTTATAATAATAACTACTAATGAGAAAAACAATAGTATTAATATTATCTCCACCACTAACCTAGTACGGGACAAGCATTGTCCTGAAATGGACCCAGGGACTTCACTGTGAGGCACACTCCCAGCCCTTTATATTTTTTGAGACAGGGCGTCAATAAATGCTAAGTTGCCCAGGCTGAGTTTGAACTTTCAACCCACCTGCCTCAGTCCATTCCTACTTAACCTTTTCAAGTACAGATAAGGAAAGTGAGCCTCAAAGAGGCAAAATAATTACCCAATATCAGACTGGGCTTTCTGCATGCTTTTAACCACTATACTGTACTACTCCCCAGACTGACCCCACTGCCTGCTACTTTGTTTTTTCTACCATGCATGATAGCAGTACAGACAAGAGCTACCACCAATTGCTTGCTGTGTGTCCTGAAGCATGTTATAAAATTGATCTGTGCCTCTGTTTCCTCTTCTGTAAAATGGGGATAACACAGTATTTCACAGAGTTATGCAAGGAATAAATGAGGGAGAAAGCACACAGTGCAGTGCCTGGTACATAGTATGCGCCAGACAAATTTAACAACCTCTGTATTACAATTATGCTTAGGCTTAGACTGGGTACACTGGGTTTCTTGAATGGTGGCTGCTTCCCTCTGCTTCCTGTGCTCTCTAAAACGGGTTGGGGAGATTGCTGCCTAATTACTGCAGAAGGTCCCAGCTCTGCAGTCAGATCATGGAGGAAAGAGAGCTTTCCAGGAGGATGGAGGCATGGCACAGTGGGGAAGGTGCAGGCAGCTCAGCACCCTAAGCACATCCCACTCTCAGGAATGGACCTGGGTCTGGAGAGGTCACTGGGAGCCCAGGTGTGATGAACTTGGTATTTGCTAAGCTCAGGAGCCTGCGCTTTCTCCTGACACTGTTGAGGCATGGGGTGATGATTGAAGGATTTTAAAGTCTGGGGGTGATAAGTACAAATCTGCATTTGGAAAAATTCACTTCCTAGCCAGTTTGGAAGACCCCACTGGATTGTAGGGTATTGATGTGGTACTGGCAAGAAGACCTGTTAGGGCCTTCTAGCCAGGCTATGACAGGGATCAGACCTAGGACTCAGAATCACCCAGACTCTAGGGTGAAATGCCACTCATACACTTACAGGAAAGTAATAAAAAGGCATGACTTTTTATATAATGCTCTCTGGATTACAAAGTTCTTCTGTGTGACTATGTATATTGGAGGAGGCTTATTGTCGTGCATTTGTAGTATCTGTTCTCACCATTTTTTGTTTTGATTTGATTTGGTTTTTTGAGACAAGGGTCTCAGTGTGTAGATCAGGCTAGCCTTGAACTCACTATGTGTGGCCCAGGCTGGCCTCAAACTCAAGGCAATTCTCCTGCCTCAGCCTCCTGAGTGCTGGGACTATAGATATGTACTGCCACCCAGCCCTGCTGTTCTCAACATTTTTCCTGGCCATAGAATTTCTGATTTTTTTAGCTAAGTACCTGGATCCCCAAAACAAAGGCAACCATCTCCCTTCTCAAGTTAGTGTGACCATGTTATTAAGATTTAGTCAATGAGATGCAAAAAGACATGGTGAAAGCCAAACCCTACTTGTTGCTACTTGCAGGGGAATACAGACATAACGGCTGGACCTCCAGCTGCCATCTTAAACCACAAAGTAACCTGAGGAGTGAGAGCCACTTGGAGTAACTAGCCACATGGAGTAACAAGATAGAAAAGGCCTGGACCCCAAAACTGCTGCATATCACAACCAGGCTGAACAGACCATCTCTAGACTTTTTTAATATAAGACAGAAACTACGCTGTTTAAGCTTAATGTCATTATGCAGTTGTCTGATACATGCAGCCAAACTCAGTCCTAATTAACTTACTCCTTATTGAAGTTAGTGGACAGAGAAAAAGCAACACTCCTCCCACTGCCCAGCACCACAGCATACAGGGATAATTTCAGGGTTTAAAAGAGAACCTATTGAAGATATACTCCTAAGTGAAATAAATAAGTCCCACATGTGTAAATACCAAATAGT
>NW_022924320.1:0-1819 GCF_012274545.1 Fukomys damarensis
TCTCTCTCTCTCTCTCTCTCTCTCTCTCTGTCTCCTTACTTCAAGGTCTTCTGAGACTTTCGTGACAATGACATGCCTTGCAGTTTATCTCAGTGGTTATTGCTGTACTGATCACAGTTGAAATTCTACCTCATGTCACTGCTGCATAAATACAGGGGACGCAGCTCAGTGGTGCCATGCCTGCTTGGCAAACGCAAGGTCCTAAGTTTGATCCCTGGTAAGGCAATAAATAAACAAGCAAATAAATAAATAATAAATAACTGCACCTACTGCATCTGCAGCTGTGTGCACTTAATGGGAACTCCTTGTGATTTAGTTTCTTCATCCATAAAACAAGAGTAATAATATACTCTTGCCGAGATACATTTACTTACTGAATAAGACGCATCAACTTGTTAGAAGTGTTCCTAAGTTATAGGGAAGCATCCATTCATTGCTACCTCTGTTACTGTCGTTTCTATTGATTTATAATCCCTGTTCTCCACAGCTCCATAATGTGTAAACAGTGGCCATCCCACTTACCTCAAGAAGATTGGAAGGTGGAGTGATTCTAATTTAGGTAGCAGGTGAGGTAGCCTGAAATTAGCTGTGCACTGCCACCCTGGAAGATGGGACCTTAGCCTCAGAGTCAGTTGCACTCTCTTTCAGAGTTCTGGTGAGTGGTTTGCTTTCTCACTACTATTTAGCAGTCCATACGTTTCTCCTCAGTGCTGGCAGGGTGGAGCTCAATTAAAGCATGAAACTTCAAGGCAATGTTTTGTTCCTTGATGGGAAATTCTGCTCTGCCATTTAAAGACCCTCATAACTAACAAACACAGCATGCCATCTGAGGGTACCCTGACCACGCTGCACACAATAAATCATCAATGACATTTTCAACCTGAGTCGTTATGTCTTCATCTGGAGCTTCTTGATGTTTCCAGCTCAAGCTGAGCCATTCTGGGAGCGAATTAAAAAGAATCAGTTACAAATCGTTAACTGTTTACTCCGAAAGGAAACTGCTTTGGAAACATAATTGGCCACCCTTGCTAGGGTGAATGAAGGCGGGAAAAGCAAAGCAGCAACAAAGTTTATTAGACCTGGACAGAAGGTGTGGATGGTCTACCTGGCTTCTCTTGGCCAGGCTGGGGTGCCCATCTCAGATTGCCAGTACTGTGGGGTGGCCATAGCTCAGACCTGTGCTGTTCTCTGGGGTCTCTCCCAGAGCCTGCACCTGGGAATGCCTGACAGATTACTCATTGTCTCTCCCCTAAGGGAGGGACCCCAGCCGGTGACTGAGGAAAGCCTAGGAGAGGAGGAGCCCGGCCTGCGTTTTTCACATTGTTCATGTCCTAGATCTCCTGCGGGGTCAGGCTAAACCTAGGTTACACCTAGAGCAGCAGCTTTCTGTAGCATTCGTTCTCTGTCCCCTCCTCCCCTCTTGGTTCCTTCACATCCTCGTAGGTTTCCCTCCAGCATCCTCTCAATAAATCAGCGTCTATCTCAGATAAAGCTCAAGGAAAGCTGACCCAAGTCCCACTGAGAGCTTTTCAAGCCATGGTTTGGGTACATCTGGACACAAAGAAGGGAGGACCTCGGCTCTACACTGGTGGGTTCCAGAAGGACCTATCAGAAACACAAGCAAGAAAACTAGAGGTCAAGTTTGAGTCTGCCTGACCCAGCTGCCTGCTGGCAGCACATCTGCGAGGCCTGGCTTTGGTGATAGGCCAGAAAATCTCTTTGGCCTTTAGGAAAATCCATGTCCTCTAGCCGAGGACTGGCTGAGAGAAAACCTAACTAAA
Organism: Fukomys damarensis; assembly: GCF_012274545.1. Classification (NCBI taxonomy): domain Eukaryota; kingdom Metazoa; phylum Chordata; class Mammalia; order Rodentia; family Bathyergidae; genus Fukomys; species Fukomys damarensis. The sequence continues at coordinate 1,782 of NW_022924320.1, forward strand.
GCTAGTTTTGTCGTTGAGATCCTCTGTGGGTGGACGGG
>NW_022924321.1:0-260 GCF_012274545.1 Fukomys damarensis
CTCTGAAGGAACTGTTCTTTCCTTCCATATTCATGAGGTGAAATCCAGATAAATTGTCAACTTCATAAAAAATATTTTCCAAACCTTCTAAACAGAGTTTATCACTGTCTTTTTCATCTACAAGAATAATTGGCTTGATTTAAAATATTATTTCACATTTTATCATAATTAAATATTCCTTGGCTATTACTACTGCAAAAAAGTGAAGATGGTCTCTTTATTAGGTCTTTAGAGTCCAACACGATGCCTGCCATATATAT
>NW_022924322.1:0-243 GCF_012274545.1 Fukomys damarensis
GTTTCGATGAGATTAGTTGTTTAGACTCCATATGTAAGTAAAATCATCTTATTTATATTTCTATGTATGGCTTATTTCACTCAGCAGGATGTCCTCCAGTTCCGTCTGTGTTCACAGGGATGACAGAATTTCCTTCTTTTTAAAGGCTGTGTAGTATTCCAGTGTAGATGCACACCACACTTGCTTCACCCACCGCTCACTGGTGGACCTGTCACAGTTAACTTGAGGTGTCAACTCGACTAG
>NW_022924323.1:0-210 GCF_012274545.1 Fukomys damarensis
ATAAGGACTGACATACAGTCTCCCACCCACCCCCACACACAGATAGGACAGTGAAGAGGAACACATTTCCCATCCTCTCCTACCTTTTACTCACTAGAAGGCCAGCAGTTGCTGGCTCTTCGACCATTTTCTCTGAGCGCAGAACCAGGACTCCCTACATATGAGGTGTGAGGATAAGGAGAGAAAGAAACACCAATGTAAAGAACCAGG
>NW_022924324.1:0-206 GCF_012274545.1 Fukomys damarensis
CATGTCATATTGGCAATAACATTTCATAGTGGAGACAAATCTGTGAAAATGAGTAGACTACAATCCAGCAGCCTCTATGCTCTGACAACCCCAAAACACTGCACCCTGGCACATTCCAGTAGTCCTTTGGAGTAGTAATTTCGCAATAGAATTGCATAAAATAAACATATCTTCAGTACTCTTCCCTACTGTCCTTTCTAGGTTCA
>NW_022924325.1:0-537 GCF_012274545.1 Fukomys damarensis
GCAACCGTGACCGCCGTGCCGGACTGCTAACTCATCGGCATTATGATAGCTGAGATTTGTCATCGCACTTACACTCACTGTGCACTCTGACACTCTGCCAGCTTCTGTGGACACTGAATTGATATCTGGGCCTTCCAACTTTGCCTCACTGACTCTGATCCTACTTCTCCCAATATATATCCTCAATATCTAGTTCCTCACTCCAAATTCCAGTCCTATCCATCTCATGGGGACATTGAGGGAACATGACACATTGAACAGAACAATCGCCTTGGCTCAATGGGTGGAATAAACAGAAGTAGCATAAGACTGCCTGGCTTACCCTGCCAAATGTCCCTGAATGGGATATACTCCTAAGGGAAATAAATAAATCACACATGTGCAAATACCGAATAGTTTCTCTGCTGTGAAGATTATACTAGTAAAAAAAATCTTAATGAGAAAATTGAGAATGTGAAATAGGAAGTAAAGGTTTTCAGGTGTAGGGATAGTGGGAAGTGTAGGGCAGAGAGAACATGGGAAAGGAAATAAAACAGG
>NW_022924326.1:0-662 GCF_012274545.1 Fukomys damarensis
GCTCATGAGTATAAGTAAATTCCTTAACAACTTGCTTACCAGATTTTCACCTTAAACTCTTCTTATATAGTATTTTGTGCCTATTCTTTTGTTCCATCACTTCTCTTCTTATACACACTTCTTTCACTGATTTGGACTATTTAGGATGCAATGAGTTGAACTTCTTTTTTCCATACCTAGAACCACTGTCTGGATTCCACTTGCAGTGATGTAGTTAAGAGTCTGAGCATACTGTTAACACTGGCAACAAAGGCCTGTTCTACCATTTACTTGCTTTGTATCCTTGGGCAAATTAATTATCATCTTGGTACACAGCTTCTCATTTATAGAAAAAAGATAATAATAAAAAAACTAACATAGAGTTTTATGAGTATTGAGAAAATTTTGTATGAAGAATTAGCACACTGTCACTCACAAATGCTTACTTTGATTGTTATTACCAGGAATTTCTTCTTTTTTCAGCTACCAAACTATGCCTTTTTTGAAGTCCTTTTTGGTCTTTTAACTGTCCATTCATAAGTCTACTGCTGTGGTTTGTATGTGTATCCTAAATGCATGTGCTCGAAATGCTCATATTCATACTTGGTGGTGGGCCTTTTGGAAAATAATTGAGATTAGATGAGGCCAAGAGGGTGGGACCCCCATGAAGGCATTACTGACTT
>NW_022924327.1:0-227 GCF_012274545.1 Fukomys damarensis
GGACTAGGTAGTCCGGGAAGGCCTTTTATGGCTTATAGCTAGATAAACCTCTAGATGCTCACAGTCAGGGCTTGTGAAAAGTGATTGGATTATGGGTGCTGATACCTGACTTGCTTTTAGAAGGTGGGGTCTGATCAGAAGCGTGGTCACCGGGTACCTGGCTTAGATGGGTTACCTCACTCCCCGGCTCCTTCCTTGACCCTCTCTGCTTCCTTTCTGCCATGCCA
>NW_022924328.1:0-530 GCF_012274545.1 Fukomys damarensis
GTTATTTCAATAAAGACCTTACTCATTCTTTCTCACACTGCAATTATTTCTGGCTGAAACTAATTAAACTAATATATGTATCTACATAAGCTACTACTGGAAAATTTCATTTAGGGGTGTTTACCAAAAATAACTTGGTTGAAGAATAAATATAAGTGAAGCAGTTGTTTATTGACACTCAGTTTATGATCTAAATAAGAAATGCTATATGTTAAAAAAATAGTTACATCTGCTTTTCAACACTTATTCTAAGGAAGCTGTTTAGATAAACGTTTATACTGCCCGCTAATTAGAATATTGTGGCAACCTAAAAATGTTCACATAAGAAGATTGTATGGATTATACTGGCATACTTCCTAAAGAGCGTTCAGCTTTTCAAAGTGCTCCGAAAGATAAAATAATTATCTTTCGGATATGTTTCTGATTATGTTTTAGAGCCTTTAAACCACAGTGGAACGATAAAGCCCTAAATTAAAATTTAGTTTTTAGGGCTGGGAATTTAACTCAGCAGCACTATGCCTGCCTAACAA
>NW_022924329.1:0-200 GCF_012274545.1 Fukomys damarensis
GTACTTTTTAGCACATCCAGTACTGTACAGTATTATTTAATCCAGCATGGCTCCAAAAAAGTGTAGAGCAAGGATGGTGGCAAAAACAGCAGAAACGAAGGTGACAATGTGCAGAAGAAATTTTTGAAGAAAATAACCATTGTATTTAAGAAAGATGTTGTAGAAAAGCATGAACATAGTGTTCATGTGACTGATTTGGC
>NW_022924330.1:0-391 GCF_012274545.1 Fukomys damarensis
GGAAGCAAATAAGCACAGTGAATGTAAGCATTATATGGCATAACCATGAGTTAGGAATAACAACAACAATAACAAAAATGGGAAAGGGGGATTTAGAGACAAGGAGAGGAAGTGAGTGGGAAAAGAAAAGGGATTTTAAAAAAGAAACAAGCTGTGTTATGTACGTATACCTATTCCCAAGATAAATGTAAAACTTCTTGTATGGAAAATATGTATTAATAAACTAAAAATTAAAAAGAAATAAAAAATTTAAAAAGTGTTACAAAAAGCTATTTTGCTTTTCCTAAAATTTCCTCCCATTTACATTTTTAAATTGTTAGAGATTTTGTTTTTTTAAAAGAAAACTTGAAAGTTTTACAAATACCATGTCTAATTTATTACTTAATTTTCA
>NW_022924331.1:0-230 GCF_012274545.1 Fukomys damarensis
AGACGGGCTGTGGAGTAGGGATCTCCAAAGCCCTCCGTGAGCACAGAGCCTGCCCGAGGGGTCTGGGAGACGAGAAGGCACGGGTCAGAGGCTGACAGATGGTCTTTCTGCCATGCAGACTGCAGGCAGATGGCTCTGACAGTTTGGACAAGGCTGAAACTTTGCGTTGCTGAGGCAGAGCTCTAAAAGATGCTCCTAGAAGTGGCAGGTGACACACCTCTCTCTCTTGC
>NW_022924332.1:0-221 GCF_012274545.1 Fukomys damarensis
TGAATCACTGTTGTGAGGCACTTTTAGCAGAGAAGCACTTCGGGCCTAAAAGAGTGCCTAGCATCTCTGAGTGCACAAAAGCCTCCAGAGCACTGTATACTCGGGGATAGGTTCAGTTTGACCTTAGAACACAAATGCACTTTGCAGAGGGCTTCTGCAATTTAAAGTGCAGTTTTCCCCGGGAAAATGCTTCTCTTGGCGCTTAGCCATTTAAAGCGAAA
>NW_022924333.1:0-211 GCF_012274545.1 Fukomys damarensis
CTAGGGTCAGACTGGCCTCGAACTCACTGTGATCTTTCTGCCTCACTTTCCCAAGTTCTGAGACTACAGGCGTACATCACCATGCTAGCAGTTTTTCATGTCTCTAAAAATATACACGTGCTTGCACATGCACACACACAGAATGGCATTATCACACATGAAAAAATCAAAATTAATGCCAATAAGACTTTCTAGTGGTGAGTTAACAGTA
>NW_022924334.1:0-352 GCF_012274545.1 Fukomys damarensis
GTGAGGGCAGGTTGACTGAATCATTAACCATTTCTTTTCAGATGGCTGGATGCAGGCTGATGTAAGCAGGAGCACCCTGCAGGACTAAAATAAATTATTGTCATATTTTTATATAGACTCATGCAATAGTTACTCCTAAATTTGCACATCTGTAGGTAGGATTGAAGTTGTAACCAGGTTGGAAATTTATATCTTGAAGTAGATTGCTTGCCTAGTTAAACTAAATTTGAAATTTTAATGCTGTTGTTCTTTGCCTTAATTTATTATAGTTCTTAGGATATTTAAGACCTTTTATTGTGCTAAAATTTAGATATAGTTTGTCAGAAATTTACATCTTATCTAATCTGAAAAA
>NW_022924335.1:0-294 GCF_012274545.1 Fukomys damarensis
GAGAGCCCCAGGAGCACAAACTCAGTCACAACGCTTTGGTTCTGCATGACTTCCCAGGAAAGGAGCAGAGGCACAACAGGAAAAGAACATATGGAATCTGCAATCATAGGGAAAAAAAACTGCTTCAGATCATTTTATGTTACTATTATTATCAACAGTTTGGGGCGTGCTCATATCAGATTATCATGTGTTACCAAGTACACAAAATTGGAAATATATTAAAGATTGTCGAGGGTGATCAGGTAAGAATTGAGATGGAACAAAACAAATATTTTAAATAGTTGAGTTTCAACA
>NW_022924336.1:0-254 GCF_012274545.1 Fukomys damarensis
TGTGTGGGTGAGTGAGAACCAGCACAGTTCCCAGGCAAGTGACCCCACCCCACCCCAGGGTCTTCCGGGAATAAAACTGCCCCTTATTTCTGCCTTCCTGCGGGTTGGTATTTGGAACACCCTGGTGCACAGAAAAGCTACATTGTGCTCATTTGTATTCTACCCTGGAACAGCAGGACCACCTGAAACATTTTAAAAGACCATGTGAATTTACTAGAGCAATCAGTGTGAATCTTTGGGGGATTTCAAGGATA
>NW_022924337.1:0-213 GCF_012274545.1 Fukomys damarensis
TTACAAATTTCAGGCCTTAAAATTCTCTGAATTTCTCACTTCTTCACTTATTGTAACACAACTGAACAAAGAGTTATTTATTGTACATACACACAAACACACTAAAATGATTTTTCTAGACCATAAACTTCAGGGATAATGTTGCTTTTCAAAGAAAAAACACATGATGGCAGCTCCCAGCAGCCACAGAGATCATCCTTTAAGTGCTAATAC
>NW_022924338.1:0-1148 GCF_012274545.1 Fukomys damarensis
CCCCACAGCACAGGAGCCTAAAGCACCAAGGGTCCCTGCCTCTCAGCCTCAAACTTCAGCAACCCAGCCTGAGTCCCTTCACCTACAACTTGTGAAACCTAAAAACAAGTGAACAACTTCACAAAGCCAGCTCTAGGTTTATCATTTCTTCTCCCAACATTCAACAGACTCACATAAGATAGTAATCAGGTCTTCAAAGTTTTATGATTATTCTTCATTATAAAATGTACTGAGCTGAAAACATACCTATAATCCCAGCACTCTGGAAGGCTGAGGTAGGATTGCAAGTCTGAGCCCAGCCTGGGCAATTCCATGTGACCCTGTCTCAAAATGAAAAATTAAAAAAGGACTGGGGATGTGGCTCAGAGTGAGGGCCCTAGGATCAATCCCCAGTACCACCAAAACAACAAAAAAAAAAAAGACCATGGCCAGGCGTGGTGGTACATGCTTGTAATCCCAGCACTCGGGGAGGCTGAGGCAGGAGGAACGCTGTGAGTTCAAAACCAGCCTGGGCTACACAGTGAGTTCCAGGTCAGCCTCAACTACATAGACCCTGTCTCAAAAAAGAAAAAGAAAAGAAACAAACAAAAAGACCAATGTATGTACCAGTATGGAAGATGCAGCTTTAAAGATGTTTATTATTGATTTTGCTTATAGGAGAAACCCAATATATAAATAATTTAAGGAGCAGAATAAAAGATGACATGAAGCAGAACACACCCGGGACAGGAAGGGGTCTGGGCGGAGAAAGGACTGGGCAGGGAGGGAAGGAGAAACGAGCGAGATGCAGGATAATTCACCAATTCCCCAAGATGAATTTGATTATGTACAGCAAACATATACTAATAAAAAGAGAAAAAGATGTTTATTATAAAATTTTTATGGTTGATGCTTTGGATTTTTCAATAAATCATCTCTTCAATAAAGGTCTCTAAACTCATTTCAAATTCTCTGCTTTTGAAGGTATCTAAACAGTCACTAAACACTTGACAGTGGCAAACAAATTCATTGGGACAAATTTAAAAACATTTAGCTAAGCTCGTTAATACATGACACTTGATGACCGTTACACATTATTCTCCCTAATTTATTTTCATTCTTGGACCTTCAAACCAGCTTGGAATATCAAAAATTTTAAGTGCAAAAAT
>NW_022924339.1:0-1162 GCF_012274545.1 Fukomys damarensis
TGATGATGGTCACAAGCGAGTGAGAGATGAGATTTTAGTTTTTGGCTTAAATCACTGTATACCTGCCCAGCCCTTCCGCGTGCCGGCAGGGGTCAACACATCCCTTATCCCGTTCAGTCCTTGGTGGGCTCTTGAAGGAAGGGGCTCTGGTGAGCCCCATCTTAGAGATGAGAAAAATGATTCCCAGAGAGGTCAGTAACTGGCCCGAGGTCACACAGCATGCACACAGAGGGGCAGGGACCTGAACCCAGTGTCTCGGCCCCAGGTGCTTGTTTCTAGCCAGATCTGTCTGTCCCCGAGTTCAAGTTTTACTGACTAGCAGCAGGAGAGGAGAATGTTGGCGCCCGATCCAGCCACTGTTCAATCCTCTCACCCTTGTCTCTTCTCTACCTACTGTGCTTCTAGGGGACTCAGTGTCCCCTAGTAAAATGCTGTGGAGCTTCATGTGCAAATGGCCTGGGGCCAGGGCCTGGGGGTGGGCCTGCATTCTGACAGCTTCCAGGGCTGCCACTGTGGTGAGAACCAGCCTTCGGCTGTGGGAGCTGGGAGCTGGAAGTTGAGAGCCGGAAAGGAACAGGTGCTCAGGGAAGGAAGGAGAAGCTGGGGTGCCCTGCCTAAAGCTGAAGGGAAATGAGCTCTGTCACTTCCTGGAAATGGACCACACTCTGGGCCACACCAGGCCGGATGGCGGTTTGGATCCCAGAGTGCAAACTCCAGCTGCCCTGACCTGGTCTGAGCAAGTTTCCAGCCTCGGGAACATGGAGGTTCAGGCTATGACCGGAGCTCGTTCGTTTCCAGCTCAGACCCTTCAGGAATCTGTGATCCCCTCCCCACCGCTCCAGCCTCCTCAGCGTCCCTAGAGCCTTGGCGGGCAGAAGGCATTCAGGAAAGGATGCAGGCAACTGGCCCATTCTGCAAACCCGGGAGCCGGTCCCAGACCAGGGTGTGGGGGGGTGGTTTTCCACCCTCACAGGGCAGGTCGGGGGCCACACCCCAGAACCCAGAGCTCACAGTGCCCTCTGCCCTGCACAGGGCAGAGGCTGCACCCAGTGTCCGCTGGCCCTGCTGCCATGCGTGAGCAGACTTGTATACCCGGGGTGGAGTCAGCAGAGCCTTCCTTGAGGAACTGGCTGGGATGGGCAGGAAGTCGTCCCCAGCCGGC
>NW_022924340.1:0-739 GCF_012274545.1 Fukomys damarensis
AAATCATCAAAAGAATTATGACCAAGTAATATTCATCCCAAGGATGTGACAACGAATCAACATACACAAATCAATAAATGTAATAGGTCACATAAACATAAGCAAGGGCAAAATTAACCTAATCATCTCAGTTGATGCAGAAACATTGTTTGACAAAGTTGAACATCCAGTCATAGGAAAAAACATACAGAAAATAGGTAAAAAAGATCTAAAAGTCATTTATGACAAACCACAGGCAAACACATTGAATGGAGAAAGCTTTTCCTCCTAGTTCAGGAACAAGACAAGAATGTCTTCTATCACCACTCCTGTTCATTATAGCTCTCCAAATGTTAAAGAATTCAGGCAAGAGAAAGAAATAAAAGGCACGTGTGTTGAAAACCAAGAAGTCAAATTATTATTTACAGATGACACGATCCTCTACATACCCCAAAAATTTTATCAAAAGACTTCTAGAATTAATAACCAAATTTAGTAGCATAGCAGGGTACAAAATCAACACATCAAAATCAATAGTGTTTCTGTACACAATAACTCACCGGGAAGCTCTCTGCTGTGGGCAGCGATTTCCGCCATCTTTACGGCCGGGAGGGCCTTCTCGGCCGCGCCCTCTCCTGCCAGCAGCGCCTTCTGCTATCTTCAGCTCCGCCCTGTCTTCTAGGCAGGGCCCTCCCCTGCCAGCTGCCTTTTCGCCATCCTCAGCGCCAGAGAGCCTTTTCACCCGTGCCTTCCAGCTATC
>NW_022924341.1:0-225 GCF_012274545.1 Fukomys damarensis
AAAAAAGAAAAAGAGAAAGAAAATTAAATTCAAAGAGGGAAGAAAACAATAAAATCTATATAAAGAGAAAAATACAAGAGAAAATAGTGAAACTTAAAGCTAAATAGAGAAGAGAAATATGCAGAAAAATAAGTATTAGAATAAGTCATTATTAAAGTAGAAAAAAAATCCCTAAAAAGAATGATTATAAAAAGAGAAAAAAAAATAGTATCAAGAAAAAAAAAA
>NW_022924342.1:0-477 GCF_012274545.1 Fukomys damarensis
AAAGAGTTTAAAAATTACTCAAAAAACGTGCAGGGATGTAGCTCAGTGGCCCCGTGCCTGCCTGGCAAGCGCGAAGTCCTGAATTTGATTCCCGGTACTGGAAAAAAAAAATTAATCAAAAAATTTAAGACTTTGTTACTTTTATTTTACATGTGTAAAACCTTTTTTATATAAGACATAATAGATTTCCAACTATTATTTTTGATAGGGCTTAGTTGAGATAATCAACATACCTATAAGCTTGTGTAAATGTATCCTTCCCTCCCTCCATTCATCTAACTAACCAACACATTCCTTGAGAAACTTTGGGGAAGTTTAAAAGCTATAATTATATAGGATATACAGCTACGGTACTGTTGAAAAATTTTAAAAACTCATTTTTTAGTGTATTGGCAACAAGATACACATTCACTCATTCTTTCAAATGTTGCTGAGATATCATTTGAACTTCTTTTCTTTAAAGTAACTTAATTTCTT
>NW_022924343.1:0-319 GCF_012274545.1 Fukomys damarensis
AGTGCACACAAGCTTCCAGAACTCTGCATACTTTGGGATAGTTTCAGTCTGACGTTAGAACACAAATGCACTTTGAAGAAGGCTTCTGGGGTTTAAAGTGCAGTTTTCCCCAGGAAACAGCTTCTCTCCGCGCTTTGCAGTTTAAAGCGAAAGCGGTCAGTTTCATGAATGTGAAGCACTCTGCAGAGAAAGCTGCTGCAACTCTGTGTGTTTACCAGTGAAGTCCACCGCTTATGTGAAGTACAACTGTATTCCATTTTGATTGTAGGTCTCTGCCTGGCAGAGATTGAAACACTGTTGTGAGGCACTTTTAGCAGAG
>NW_022924344.1:0-223 GCF_012274545.1 Fukomys damarensis
ACAACAGACCAGGAAGGCCCCAAAGACCCTGGAGGGGGTTTCTTCAGCTGCCTGCCTGCCTGCGATCACACGGCAGCGTGCGCACGAGCTCCCGGCCTGCGCGACAACAGACCCAGGAAGGAAGGTAGCCGTGCGGGCGCTCTTGAAACACCCACACGACCGCCCCCCCATTCTCAAAACTCCTGATCGGGCCAGTCCTTAGACCAACTCTGCAGAGGCATAG
>NW_022924345.1:0-276 GCF_012274545.1 Fukomys damarensis
GCAAACTCTCCAGGAAATGCAAGCCATTAAGGGTTCCATTGCATGCACCTATTTTTCCTCAATATCTTGTCTTCATAAACTTCTTTCTTGGCTCTCTGTTTTAATTTCATTGTGTCCGTTTCAGGGTATGGTTAGTGTAAACTTTCCTCTATCATACAAAACTGTTAAGTACGTATATGGTTACCCTAATTTGTAAACACCAAGTACAGAGGCTCCATCCAAAGTTCAGATTCGAGGACTGCACGAGGAAATATTCTGGACATCTCTTTCTAGGGT
>NW_022924346.1:0-215 GCF_012274545.1 Fukomys damarensis
ACCATTTATTAAATAGGCTATACTTCTTCCACTGAAGATTTTTGGCTGCTTTGTCAAAGGTAAGGTGGATAAGCACATCTTCCAATCTGTTCCATTTAGGTCTTTTTTTTTTCTTATCTGTACCATTCTATTTTTATCACAGTAGCTCTGTAATATAATTTCAAGTCAAGGATTGTGATAGCTTCTGCCTTACCTTTGTTGTCCACAATTGTTCT